>NC_080046.1:59808087-60108087 GCF_012489685.1 Lotus japonicus | reverse complement strand
TCTTACACAATCCTGATTTGTGCTACTATCACATTAATTTTTTTTAAGATTAATATGTTGATAAATATCTATGATTTGTGTTATCGTCTTCATATTTACAAAGAATGTGAAACGAGTTCCTCTTGGTCTCAATCGGGCTTAGAAGATAAGTCTTTATGTCCACTTTACTCATCAATTCTGACTTTTCTATTTCATTCGTTGTTTAATATATTTTTAATAATCAAAGTATTAATTAATGTATCAAATACAATAGACATATTTCCCGTGCAACACGCGGGTAAAAAACACTAGTATGATGTATTTTTCAAAATGTTTTTCAAAAAACACTAGTAAGTGAATCTACAAAGTACAAACACAGTTATTAACTTATTATAATTCCAATAAAAAATATATTACTTTTAGTTTAAAATCATTGTTTATACATTTCTCGTTAAGTTATAGTATTCAGTAAAACTTGATCGTTATAGATATAGATTTTTTTACTACGATTGTTGAATTAGCTTACAAAATATAATTCTCATTGTCGTTTGTAAGGAATGATGTTAAGATATGAAAGGCGAAGTTTGAAAACGAGGAATAAAATTGGGTAATTTCTCAAACATTGAGGGTTAAATTCCAACTTTACTGGCAACAAACTTCTTCTATTATATTATATGAGACTAAAATTTGAGTTAACCCCTATAAAATACAATAAACTTGTCATTGTTGCTTGTGTTTCTGAATGTAATATTGGACTCAAATGTTGCTGCTGTTAGATATATGTTGTACTTCTCCATGTTTTGTACAAGTGGATCTACAAACACAATTTTGATTTTATGATTTCGATAAAAACATAAGAAAAAATAAATATAGTAGTTCAAAATAATTGTTATGAAGTTTTATTACAATATTTCTTGTTAAGTGATGGTGTTCAGCAAAACTTCATCCCTATAACCATATAGATTTCTTTCCTGTGATTTTCAAGCATCTACATTATAGCTTGTAATACCATCTGACATGAATGGCCAGTAATCTCGTAAAGAAAATGCATATTATCATTAACTCATTAAGTCTAATCATTTCGAACTATTTTGTCACATTTTAGAAGAATGGAAGTAAAGTAGAAAAGAAACAAGGACAAAAACAGAAAATGGAAGCTAATCAACTTGTTATCCTACTGAATCTGCATTGATGGCCCAAGGAAAAATCTTCATTCCATCTGATCTGTAAAAATTCTTGAAGCTATGCTGATACGTTTATACATGCAGTTGCATCTTTTTTTTTTCCATTAACAGCAAAAAATTACAAATTTTCCTACTCGAGTATCTTTTTTCTTTGGTCAATTTCCTACGTGAGTATCTTAAAGACAATTTGCAATTTTGCAGTATTTCAACTTGTTCATTCATATTCTAGACGCTGGTTTCTGACTTCAAATAGAATGTCTGCCCAAAAAATCTTCAAAATATAAAGGGTAGAAGTAGATCAAAAGTCCGTTTGGATACACACCTAAAAACATTAATTGAAATTTCTCTACTTGAAAAAGAGATCTATGGTTCTTTGGTCCGCACCGAAACGTGCTCCAAATCCAAAACCTTGAGCTGCATGTACTTTACACCAGAAGTTCATTCTTTTGAATCAGCTTATTTTTCTTCAAAAGCAGTTATGACACAGAAAAATTCTTTTGAGAATTGATTTTGACTTCATAATTGAATGGAATGGTAGAAGAATCCCCAAAGATGCACTAAGGCCAACATCAAAAGGAATTATAGCAGGAATTAAACTGTACAGACTGCAAAAGAGGGCATGTAAAAAACTATGACCAAGATTTCTTTTTCTTTCATTCTAGCTATATTATTGAAATGTACAAGTTTAGAGATTCAGCTGTCTAAACCACTTAAGGAAGAGATACAAGTTGGAACCTAGCTAAATCTCTAGTCCTGTAGTGAAATTGCAGATAAGCCTGAACTATGCCTAAATGTCACAAAAAGAGAACAAGGAACAATGAAGAAAATACACATATACCTATGGCTATGACAGTGAGTTAGAAACATCTCCATGCAGAAGCGGTACACATAGCTCTGTTCTTCCAAGTAAGATATAGAGCAACATCTTTATGTTCAAGCCTATAATTCTCATTGAACTCATTCAAGATATTTCTAACTGAAGCTGTCACTGAGGAACTCAAGGGGCATGGCACAAAACCTGCCATTGAAAATCTTGACCTCCACTTTCCAAAGAGCTCATGCCTTTCCACCCTCTCCGCCCCCTCGCAAGCAATCATGTTGACAATGTCACGCGCTACGCAGTGCTGCTCCGCACTGATCCTATTCTTATCATCTCTAGGGAGGGCGACATCTATTGACTCATACATGGCAGAGTAGTAACTCAATGTCTCGACAAACCTTTGGAAAAATGGAGAAGTGTTTGTGTTGGATTCTTGCTCAACAAGGGTCACAACCTTTGGCGACAAGCTCTTCACCAATCTCAGCAACCTGTCTCGGTGATTCTCTGTGCTCACGCTTTCGTCCGGCATGTGGTGCAGAAAAAACGCAAAATTCACAGCCAGAGCTTCGCCGGGTCGAATTACAAGGTTCTCAAGCTCAACCTCACAGCCTGACATGGCAGCACTGTGGAACTCAAATGGCACCCCACAAGACTTTGCAAAATCTGATAACCTTTTTCCAACAATATGAAGTCCGCCGCCCCGAGCATCGAACGATAGTGAATCATCAACACCGGTCACACGAATGAATGGAGGACCGCCGGGTCTAGACGCTAGAGCCTGGATAAGTAATAACCACTGTGTGCCCTGTGTGATTTGGAAGTCAATTATGTGAATTCTGGATTCATTTTGCATTGCTTCTCCAATAACAACATTGGAAGATATGTAAGTAAATTTCCAATATGGGCAAACTTGATACAAAATGTCCATGTAACTCATAAGCTCTTTGCTTGTAATTGGTTGTTCACACTTCAAGGCTTTGTAGATTAAGCTCCCTGATGACTCCAACCTGGCTCTTAAACCCTCCAACATGTAAGCTCCTAGCCTCTGAATTGGATCCCCAGCAACTGACACCATTTTTCCTAACACATTATTCATCCAGCCAAGAGCTGTTTGCATATCACCATCTGACACGGCCTGCGCGCATCGAATGAGGACATCTTTCAAGTCTAGCTTTGGGATCATTTCCTCAATCTGTGCCCAGTTGTAATTAGCTATTGGAGATGGTCCGCCCTTGAAGCAGCAGTTGCAACTGTTAACTGCATCTGAGTCTGGCCCCAGCAATGAAATCTCGAGCTCGCGAAGTTTGTGCTTCAATTTGTAGCTACCGTCGTCGCTTGAGTGCGCGCTTATTGATGGCGATCCGTAGGTGTTGTCGGAGGATTGATGCTGATCTGAATGGTATGACTGAGAAGGACTCCTATAATTGGATGATACACTGGCATCGGAAGCAGAATCACAACCTATGAGATCGGTGGCTGCTGGGGATGATGATTCCAGGGTGAAGTAATTCTCCTTGCAGGTTTCGAAAGAAGCGGCGGCTCCATGGCTGTTGTTGTTGCCATGGCTTGAATTGCTTTGTAATATTTGGTAATGAGTGTATGCATCAATGTCCTGCACAGGCTGGTGGTATAAATGGACACCAGATGAAGTGGAGTGCTTCTGAGATGCTTGCATCTATAAAGAAATTGTTTGCTCAGCTGAGAGGAAGTGATCAGAATAATGAGTTCTTGAAGCTTGTATCTGTAGAAATGCTTCCCAACTGGTGAAATGTTCACCAAAAGTGCTTCAAGCTCTCAATGATACCGTCTCGCACAATGATCCGCTTCCATTTTGATAAGCTGAGGCTTTAAATATCAGCAAAAGTTATTGCTAGCAGTGTATTGAAAGAGCCACTGGACCTGGGATAATAAGAAATCATTAGTGGAGCTTCAATGTTTGATTGAACAAAGCATGAAATATTGATTTTTAACAGCTAGCTTGTCAATACAAAAGTTCAAACTTGGAATCTAGAGGTGCAAAAGATTTGATCGGCTTCTATTTCACCAGAATCAATTCAGGAGCCTAGAAGTTACTCACAGAAACTTCTTCCTAAAATTGATTATGGCTTCAGAATTAATTGTAGAAGGATTTCCAAACATGCACATATTGTGTTCTGTTTTAGAGGTTTTCTACCATTAAGCAAATGCAGAATCCTGTTCAGTTGCTTTAGGAATTATGAAATGCAAACTTTAATCTGAGTCACGTTCAGAAAAGGGCAAAATAAAAGAAAGGAAAAGAGAAAGGGATAAGGATGTGCAGTCCAATTAGGATTTTTTTTTTTTTCTGGGAATAGAGAGGTGGTTTCTAGAAATTGAATGACCAATTAAGAGTCAAAAATCAACTCTAATATCTTAAAGATTTTGATTAGTCAATAGCTCTTAAAAAATCATCCACTAGTAAATAAACTAATGATAATAGCTTATGTAACAAGACACCAGAAAAGATTAAATAGGAACCGAAGGCACAAATTAAATAACTTTTGAGCATGTGGGTTAGGCTAGCACATAATTCACTTGACCAAAAAAAAAAAAACAGAAACATATCCTCAAATTACAATGTATGGTGAGTATTAGATATGAAAAATCTAAATTTACCTCATAACACACAAGAATTGAGTTTGAAGTAACTGTCTAAATAAAAGAAAGTGATTGTTTTTTTCTTTTTCTATTGGGTTCTTTAATGCTAATAATATCAAAACCATCAACAGAGTGGTAAAGAATAAAACACCCAAAATACAGATAAAACTGCTCTTAAAACCAGAAGTTAGAACAGAACAGAACTAAACCAAACATTGTTCCATATGTAATCAGTAATCACAAACTCCATGACCAAGATAAGGAATCAAAAAAGGTGAATGAAAATTCTAATAGCTCCAACCAAGCATGAACCTCAATCAAACAGGAGTAAAAAGAAAAAACCACATGTTATTCATCACCCACAAGTAGCACAACACAACACAAATCTATTATTCCAGATATGAAATCTAAATGAAAAACAAAGTGCAAAGACAGAACATACTTTTTCTTTTGTTGTTGAGAGACACATGGTTCAGTTCTGTTCTGTGTGGCAGAGATTCCTGTGATGGAAGGAAGAGAGTGGTTTTGTTTGTTTTGTAGATAGAATGACAAGTGAGAGCCAACTCTAGACTATTTAACAAAACTGTGGGTTAGCAATCTGCGAGCGGTTATGTGATGACAAATGAATGTTATGTGAATTTTATATATTATATGTTACTACTACTATGTCATTGCATATATTGCATCATTCCAATTTCCAATTCCATTTCAAATATCACACATCACATATTTATAATAAACAAATACACTGTAAGATTTGCCCTGGGAATCAGTGATAATTACATTAACACCTTGCGTGGGACCTGCATGATGCAATGCCACTCGGTTTCGCTGCTTTGTGCAATCAGAACTCAGAAGGAAAATGGTAGTAGCATTAGCATGTGGAAGAAAATGAGAAGGTTCTATACACCGAGTGAAATGAAACGCTCTCTTACAAGCTCAACACAAAAAAACGAATAGTCCCTCATCACGTGTTGGGGTGTACAAGACCCGGCCCTACCCGCCGACCCATCCCGGCCCAAGCCTTTAGGGCCGGGTTCAACCCGGCCCGATCATTAAAAGAGACCGGATTCGGGTTGATCTTTGAGTTACCCGACTTCGGGTAGGGTCGGGTTCGAGTTGACACTCGGGTCACCCGGCCCGTCCCACATATATATTTTATAAAATTTTAATTTGTCATAATGATTAAAATGTGATACATGGTGCTCAAATTTATCTTATCATGTAGATGAAATTAAAATGTTTAACATTTACCTTATGAATTAAATTAACTATTGACATTTTCATGCTCTAACAAGAGAAAATCATGTGTGTGTATTATGCATATGTGGGACAAGTGAAGAAATGATCAAACAAAATGTAAACCTCTCAAGTTATTTCTTCTAAAAAATGGTTCTTTTGGACAACTTATAACTCTTTTAGTATGTTATTATCTTTAAATTTTATAATTAGTATCAAATAGTCTTAAACTTATTGTCTCTCGGGTCAACCCGGTCCCGTCCTACATAGACTCGTCGTAAATTGGACCCGGATAATGTCGGGTTGCTTCGGGTCTAGGGACGGGTTAGGGTCTATGAGTTGACCCGATCAATATTTAGGGCCGGGTTAGGGTTAACCAAAACCCGTCCAAACTCGTCCCTTGTACACCCCTATCTATTAACATATAAAAAAATGGGACATATTACATATCCTTATGGTCGGTCGGTTCAATACTATAAAAGGGATTTAATCAGTTTCTATATATCAGTTTCTATATATTCACATCTGTTTCACTGTTTGCTTTCTTTATTTCATTTTCTTTCTAGGTGTGGATGAAAACTAAAAATAGAGTGTGAAGATACTATTTTTCAGATTAACTAACACGTACTTTTGGGAGAAATTTAGCATACACAAATAGAAGCTTGTGTAAGGTTACACAAGTGCCTTTTGACCTATGATAGCAGGTTTAGCAGGTTTTTAAAAAAAAATCAAAAATATATTTAATAATCACAATATTTAATGTACTAATTTTATTTATCATCATCTTCTTCTTGAATTTCCAGAAAGATCCAGACATCCTTTTCTCCACCGCCGTCCCCTCCTTCGCCACCGCGCCGGCGAAATCACCTGAGAAGAGAAAACATAGATATGGGTTTCTCTTTCGTTTCTCCTTCTACAGCCCAGAAATCATACAAAACCCACAAACCCAGAACCCACCCCCATCCAAGCCTCAACCCCAAAACTTTCAAACCCAGAACCCACCCCCTTCATCCCTGCAGATCTGGTTGTTCCATCTCCGATTTTCAGAGAAACAGAATTCATCTTGGTTATGCTCTGGTGCACAAACACAGAGAGATGAGAATCAGTGGTCCAACAAGAAGCCAACCATCACCTCTCGTGAGATCTAGACTATTGTGCGTTTGGTTCTCCCTGGTGAATTAGCCAAGCATGTAGTTTCTGAGATGATTTAGGGTTTTGTTGTTGATCGGTGGTTAGATCTAGGTTTTGCTGTGAGCTCTTTTTGAAAATTGACATGTAAATCTGATGTTTATGTAAGCTCTTGTTTGGAATAATCATGGTATACTTGGTGCTTGATGGGTTTGTCGCTTAAAGAAATATCAGGTAGGGAACTTTACTTAGTATGCTCTGTTCTGTTTCTCTGTTTGAGGATACTTCTTTTTGTATTCTCTAAGATTGTGTTGGGCTATGATTCATGGATGGATTTTTTTTTGTGTTTCTGGGTTTGTATGTTGGAGAAGATGAATGATGATTTTGGCTATGTTGTTTCTGGATGATCGGATGTGTACAGGGTCTGGTGGTGTTAGGTGGAGAGAGAGGAGATGAAGGGGGAGAGAGAAGAGGAACAGATTAAGATTAAGGATAAATGTTTTTTTTTTAAATTAATTAAAGATAAATGTTTAATTAAGAAAATATTTATTTTGATTTTTTTTTAAAAACCTGTTATAGTGAGTCAAAATAGCTTGGTGTAACCTTACACAAGCTTTTACTTGTGTATAATAAATTTTTCCGTACTTTTGTGCTCAAATTTGACAATTGTTTGGGATAATAGACGAAGGAGAAAATAAATAATTTTGTCTCTAAAAACAACTTTTTTATTTCTTTGTTCTAAAAGATGTTGGTTTGTACTTTGTACAAAACTTTATGTGTTTATTATCAATAATGTTTTATCTACCATTCATTTCCACCTCCACCTTGGGAGTTAATGAAGGAATGAGAGAGAAATTAGTGATATGATATGTGATGTGATAGGAAATGGAGAGAGAGATAGAAAGAAAAATATATGAAAATGAGATAGAAGAAAAAGTGAGGTGTGTATATATCATTATTGTTTATTATTATGTCTTTACTCGTTCAGAATTTGGTCAAAGGTCTTTGATAAAATAGAGTGACGTGGTACAACGATGATATACCATATGCAAATAAATTAGAATATCCAAGAAAGATTTGTTTGGTTGTAAACAATTTTAGTGTGGTCTCAACTCTCTCAATGTTGACGAAATTTTTTTTATCTTCAATGATGGAGGCTGTGGTGGTTGTTAGGGTGCAAGTGCATTCTAGGTCTTGCACCATGCAAGACCAAAAAGTACCTGCTATAACAGGTAAATATGACCGGTTTTAAAAAAATAAAATATTAAATGATTTTGTTACTTTCAGTTTTACCCTTATTACATGGGTTGATCTAATTGATCATTTCCATTACTGCTACCAGATCTAATTTACTTCTCTGGTTCTCCCTTTTCAGTTTCCAACGTGAACTCAAGCCAAAATCCCATCTCTACTCTCCTCTGGAATAACAAGAAAAGTTGGTTTGGCAAATTCAAGTTCAACAAATCAAAAGTAAAAACCACAAAGCTCTCCTCACAACAAAATTAGCATCCTCATCATGCAGTAACCAAGGGAATTTGGATTCTTTCATTCAATTTCGTTGAAACTTGAAGCACACTAAAAAATTCATTTCCAAATTGAAATACTAGCAAATGTGAAAGATAGAATTTTAAGGTGTAATAGTGGATGGGTCTTGCACGGCTGCGTCTACCGTGAGTCTGTTTGTAAGTGAAGCACCATACTTCACAAAAAAAAATGTGAAAGTACAAAAATAACCTCTTAATAATACTGATTTTCCAGAAATAACCCTTCTTTAATCTCTTCCATCTTCCACCTTCTGATTACTTTACCAAACTCCCAAACCCTAGCTTTCACCCAGACTCCTCACCGCGCCGCCGTCATCCTCGCCGGCGCCGCCGTATTCCTCACCGGCACCACCAAATCAGGCTCTGTCCCTCGCAATATCTCTTATGGTTGAGCCTTTATGAGATTCACAAACCCAAACAAGCTTCAAAAGGTTGATCATTTCTAGATCTGAGATTTAGCCTTGGTGGTTAACCGCCGCTCCAACGAACTCCGCCCCTCCACAACCTCCTCCGACCTTTCCTCCTTCCATGATCCTCTCACCTTCTCCTTCTCTTTTGCACTCCAACCTAGCCAATTCACCCTTTGTGGCATGGAGATCTTTCACAGATTCGATTTGAAACCTTACCTCTGCTAGGAATAACGCTGCAATGGAGATGAGCGGTGGAAGATCGCCGGAGCGCAACCATGCGAGAAAGGAAGAGAGAGATGCAGTGGTGTTGGAGAACCATCAAGATCCAATTTTTCCATCTACACACAAAGATTCACTCCATAAAAAATCATTCTTTCTGATTCTCTAGCAAAATCTGGAGTGGATCTAGCAACCCCCTTTGTTCTATGGTAG
Organism: Lotus japonicus; assembly: GCF_012489685.1. Classification (NCBI taxonomy): domain Eukaryota; kingdom Viridiplantae; phylum Streptophyta; class Magnoliopsida; order Fabales; family Fabaceae; genus Lotus; species Lotus japonicus. Next base: position 60,098,735 of record NC_080046.1, on the reverse strand, counting down.
GAATCCCTCCGATTTGATTCCCATTCAACATATGCTACAGGGACTTAGCAGCTCAAGTCTTGATGTTACTTCTTGATTCTTCTTCTGTTAGGATAAAAAACAAGCATTTGGGCTTGTTTCTTCTATTTTGTAGTCATGGGTTAGATTCTTCTTCTGTTAGGTAAAATCCAGTGGTGGTTCGCCGGAGGAAAGAGAGTTGTCCGGTTGAACCAGAGCAAACACCAGGGAAGGGGAAGAAGATAGTGAAATGGGCATTACCGTAAATGCATATTTTAATTTGAGTAAATTTTTAATTTTTGAAATTAAATATGAGTAAATCTGAGCCCTTGATTTATTTAGTAATATATCCTATGGATGATATAAAACTGAAGCACCGTGTTTCAAACTGACACACGGTAGACGAAACCGTCTTGCACCGGTGCAGTAACCATAGAAGTAAATTAGATCTGGTAGCAGTAATGGAAATGATCAATTGGATCAACCCATGTAATAAGGGTAAAACTAGAAGTAACAAAATCATTTAATATTTTATTTTTTTAAAACCGGTCACATTTACCTGTTATAGCAGATATTTTTTAGTCTTGCATGACGTAGGATGCACTTGCACCCTAACAACCACCTACCCTCATTACTAATAACGCAAAATAATTGAATGCTTCTCGGACAAAACCCCCCATTTGATAGCTTCATCCATGGCTGGTTACTTGGCATTGACTTAATGACCAACGTCATCATGAAGTTGGATCCAGACGTGTCAGCTACAACGTCATGCGATGCAGCCCAATCAACTATTTTGCCTCACAGAAACAATTTTCAAGTTTAAGTAAAAAAAAAAAAAGTAAATTGTGGATAAATGTTTGAAGATTTTGTGTAATATGAGATTAAGGAGGTGAAATTGAACCTCTTTCTAATTTTTAGTTGAAATTTAATATTTAAGTTAGTGTGTTTCAGTGAGAATAATGTTTGCAATGTTTAATTTTTATTGAAGATAAACTCCTATAAAAATTGAATATTTATGAAGAATAATGTATATATAAATATGAACAGGATCCCAAATCAGAGACCCAAACTCGCGTGGGCTAATTGACAGGTCCGAAGAGGAACATTAACATTATTTGACATCCCTGTTTTGCATGAGTCATAATAATACTGATCTATGAAACAAGACAAGATCTCACTTTCCAAATTCTGTCCCTGTTTCTATCTGTCACCTTTTATTTTCACATTTGGTTCATGGTGTTCAAACTCAACGATAAGTGGAGGAATGAGAGTGATAAAAAGAAAAAAGAAAGAGAAAAAAATTGAGATATGACTCACAGAAACAATTTTAAAGTTTAAAAGTACAATAAAGTAAATTGTGGATAAATGTTTGAAGATTTTGTGTAATGTGAGATTAAGGAGGTGAAATTGAACCTTTTTGTATTTTTAGTTGAAATTTAATATTTTAATTAGTGTGTGTTCGATGAGAATAATGTTTGCAATGTTTAATTTAATTGTAGATAAACTCCTATCAAAAGTGAATATTCATGAAGAGTAATGTACATATAAATATGAACAGGAGCCCAAATCAGAGACCCAAACTCATGTGGGCTAATTGACAGATCCGAAGAGGAACATTAACATTAACATATATGTTTTGTATGAGTATACTGAGGTTTCATCTACTGTGGGTCAGTTGGTGCTTCAGTTTAATTATGACCTTTCGATATAATATTAAAATATTCAATGGTTCAGATTTAAAATACAAAAATTATGCAATGATCAAAACACCCGTGATTTATCTTCCCCATTTCTCCTAACTGTTCAACTTGGAAAAACCATAGCCATTGCCGGAGAACGAGCCTCCGCCTACTGCTCCTCCACCGCCACCTCTTCCTCCTCCCTCCTTCTCATCATCTACCTCCTCAGATCGTCCTTCTTTCTCTCCCCCTTCCCCTCCACCGCTCCTAGGACCCAACACTGTGCCCCTCCTCTCCTCAGCCTCCTTCAACCTTTGTTTTGAGCCCAACCAGAACCACAAAAACAGAGCCAACAAGAATTCCAGATCTACAACCAAAACATCCAGATCTGCCACCAAATCTCCCAGCCAGCAAGACCCACCGGCCTCGGGACCAGCTCTCCCCGTCCATAGGTCCACAACCACCACATTATCTTATGTTCTTCTCCACCAAATCATCCCTCTTATCATCTTCTGTAAATTTGTGGGTGAGGAAAAACCTTGTTGTCAAGAAAAAAAATGAAAAGAATTGGGGGTGCTGGGTTTGATAGTTTGTTGGTGGTGTTCGTAGGGTAGAGAAAGAAATTAGTTACAGTTTTATGTATTGGATTATAGGTAGTACTTTCCTTGTTGTTCTCCAATGTAACTACTTGTTGCGATGTGTAACAATTTATGTTTTAAATTCACTTTTATGTTCAATGATTTTTCTTTTAACAAAAAAAGAAGAAGCTAGCAGTACCATTGGATCTAGATTTCGAAGAAGGAAGATGTAGTGTGGTGGCAGTGCCAGGTTCTAAGGAAGAGGAGATGGACAAATGGTGGGGTAAGTCAGCAACCTGGATCAAGCCGGCAGCATGGCTCGCCGGAGAGCCAGCAAGAGTAAAGAGGAAGAAAGAAATTTTATAATTAAAATGGGTAATTTTATAATTTACATTGAGAACAGTAACTGAAGCACCGTGTGTCAGTTTGAAACTGACACACGGTAGATGCAGCCGTATACTAATCTATGAAACAAGACAAGATGTCACATTCCAAATTCTGTCCTTGTTTCTATCTGTAACCTTTTATTTTCACATTTGGTTCATGGTGTTCACTAGGGGTGTACAAAGGACGGGTTGGGACGAGTTTTGGTTAACCCTAACCCGGCCCTAAATGTTGATCGAGCCAATTCATAGACCCTAATCCGTTCCTAGACCCGAAGCAACCCGACATTATGCGGGTCTAATTTTGACGGCTCTATGTAGGACGGGACTGGGTTGACCCGATGGACAATAAGTTTAAGACTATTTGATACTAATTGTAAAATTTAAAGATAATAACATACTAAAAGAGTTATAAGTTGAAACTATTTTTTAGAAGAAATAACTTGAAATGATCCAATTCTTTCATAATTTATTGCACTTGAGATTTTTACATTTTGTTTGATCATTTCTTCACTTGTCTCACATATGCATAATACACACATATGATTTTCTCTTGTTAGAGCATGAAAGTGTCCATAATTTGACTAACGTTTATTTAATTCATAAGGTAGATGTTAAACATTTTAATCTCATCTACATGGTAAGATAAATTTGAGCACCATGTATCACATTTTAATCATTATAACAAATTAAAATTTTATAAAATATATATGTGGGACGGGCCGGGTGACCCGAGTGTCAACCCGAACCCGACCCTACCCGAAGTCGGGTAACTCGAATATCAACCCGAACCCGGTCTCTTTTAATGATCGGGCCGGGTTGAACCCGACCCTAAAGGCTTGGACCGGGACGGGTTGGCGGGTAGGGCCGGGTCTTGTACACACCTAGTGTTCACACTCTACAACATGTGGAGGGATGAGAGAGATAAAAAGAAAACAGAAAGTTTTTTTTTAAATATGATAGCAAATAGGAGAGAAATAGAAATAAAATTAAGTGGAAATGAATTGAAAAAGTTGTTGATTCATGACTTATCTATGCTAGAAACTAGTAAGTAACATTTTCAATTTTACAAAGGACCTGAATATAAGTGGAATGGTTTAAATTCAATTTCTGCTTTCAACCCAATGGAGCTTAATTAACTCCCAGCCTCACGTAGAAAACTTCTCTTTGTGACCTCTCTCCGGCCTCCGCCATATTTTACCTATCTTATTATGTGTTTGGTCCTCATAGCAGTAGCTTCAACATTATTGAGGTGACTGGACTTGAAAATAAGGTCAGACAACTATTCTCATATTCTCAAGTTATCACTGGATACACTCTTTATAGTTCAGCGACAGCATTGAAGAAAAGGTGAAAAATATTGCTCCAATATTTCATCCAAAGTAAAGACATTAAACTGTAACGATGCTACACCTGACACATTTGTCACTTAACTAAAATGTCAATAAGCCCAGGGCTGAGCTAATCCAAAGTCTCAATTGCAAATATCTTTCAGCAAACCTCCAAATTCCGACTTATTTTTTGTGATACTATATTGAAACTATCATATACTTTGTCTATATAGTCTACAGATCAAAACTTTCTATGTATGGAATGCTACAATCAAGCTGAGTACTTAGAAATCCAAAATGCAATACCTAAATCTGATGTTCACACTCCAATGTGGATATTCTGAAGTACAAAGGCTCCGCTAATTGAACTTAGCAACTAAGGTGAACTACTGGTCTACTAGTTACATCTATCAAGATGTTGAAGGAAGACAGGTATGTATATGATCATTCTTACTCGGTAAAACCAATAGAGGGACTGCAAGGTTTTCTGGAGGGGGGGGGGGGGGGGAGGGATGAAGGATAAGAAAGAGCCATAACAGAGGAAAGGCCTAAGTATTGTACCATAAGCATATAATTTTACTTTATTACAGAGTAACAGCAAGGACACACAATTTAGTTCAGATTTATTTCTTTCCACGATGTCCAGCAATAAGGAGAAAAATCAGCAACTCCAACTTTCCTATTCTATCCACCAAGCAAATGATATGTCTAACTATCAGATTCACAATCCACACAACTTTCATACACAAATCCTTAGAAAGGTACTCGAAGTTTACAATAACAATATAGAGTATATAATATACTTATTATTCACATAGACACTAATATAGTGCCTGTTTGGAACCATATCGTGCACACAATTCAATGTGTGTTTAGTGAGAAACTACAACTATTAGCTTTAACATAAACGCGTATGAAAGCTCCAAACTCTGTTCCTAACACACTAATAGAATCATATGCATTAAGAAACATAATGCAAATAGGAAGACAACCTATAACTTTTTTATCTGTTCATAATCCAAACTCTCTTCCTAACACTAAAAAAACCTATAGTATGCAGACAACAACGTTTTTCCAAACTAGAATAACGATATATGACATGTTAATGATGAGAGGAAAGCTAATAACACTTACACACCTTTTTCAAAAAATTCATTAGAAATGTGCTAAATTAGTTGGGTCCAATCCTCTATTTAGTGAGAGCATGAATTTCACCAAATAATAACGAATGTGCTAAAGACTATATTAGAAAGCACTGATAATATTTTTCTAATGATTAAATTTCATGTTTACCACATTGAAAAATTCATGATTATTCATAGGTATCTACAATTGTCAGTACACCAATGTAAAGCAACTCATAGTGGCCAAGCACAGAATTAGTTCCATTGCTCATAAGAGTCATACAGCATAGAATTCATAGAGAATGACAAATTGTATTCATAAGACCACTGTTGGCCTAAAGCTTTATCTTGGTATAACTGAAAAATGGAGGTAGAACAAACAAAACACAGAAATCTACTAACAACAACAATCACAAGAACTAGAACCTCAAGGGAACATTGGTTATTCAAAAACACCTATAACAGAGGGATTTTCCATTTCAGGGAACCCTAAAAACAACACCCCAGGAGCTGAAAACTCCAAAAAATTGATCATTTCTTGTTAAAGCGAGCTACCTCATCATCGTTGGGGAAGAAACCCATGAGTCTACCAGCTGAGTTCTGGTAAGCGTACATGAATCCACCCATGAGTCCAATCAAACCTCCAGTCACCATGGAAGGTCCTCGAATTCCAGGCTTAATCCCTAATCAGCAAAATCAATTCCCGATTCCCGATTCAATTAGATTCAATTCAATGTCATACAAGAAGAGAGAGATGGAGGGAGAGGGTGCTGACCGGAGAGGTAGCCGACGGTGACGGAAACGCCGGTGATGGTGACGAAGCGGAGATAGTCGAGGGTGTTGAAGTTGCCGACGACGTTGGTGAAGGGAGGGTTGCGATCAATGACGGGGTACTCTGGCTTGGTGGATGCAGTGATGTCTGTGTTCATCTTGTTCAATCTCTGATCTCTCTCTGATACTGTTGTTACCTGCGAGACACAACAAACACTACAACCTTCGACAATGTTTCACTCTCTCTGTTTCTCTTTCAATTGTGGGCTTGTTTGGGCCTTAATTTTCACTTCTTGGCCCACTTTCTAATCCATTTTTGTATTTTGGTTATGCCAACAAATATGCATGGGCTTCATATGTCATATATTCAGACATTGCTTCACATTATCTGAAAACATGAGGTCATTTTGTTCTTTCATTCAAGACTAACTGCATAAACTCAACACAAGATCTTGAATCAGTTGCTCGTAATGAACTCCATAAGCTGAAGAAAGAACAATTTCAGCCAAAGGAGCAGACAACCCTTCTATCTGAGGAGGACCATTATGTTTTGATTGGTGGATACAAAATGACCGGCCATAAAGTGAATATGTTAGATACCCAATCGCAAGATATGAGACTTCACACATTGGAAGTATGAGATTCTAATGTGGGGTTTTATGAGGCCTTGAGCTCTCTCCATCTACAACAACTAGCTTTTGTGGTGTACTTCCTGTAATTATCGAACATGCTATTTTCTTTTTGTCGTATTTTAAAATTATGGCTTGTTAATGTTACCTATGTGGATATGTTTTAAAAAAACTATCACTTTTCCTCTTCCTCACCATCCATCACATTCATCTCTTCCTCTTCCTTATATTCCCTTACTATCTCTCACATTCAATTGCATTTCAAGCTTCTTCCTCGCTCTTTTTTGTCAGTTTTTTCTTCTTAAAAATAGTATTCCACTGCGTCGTCTGGCAAGAGCTTCGCCTTACAGCTGGAATCCAATTTTGGGTAGGTCTCTTGAAGTTCTGAAAATTAGAATTTGGTAGCATAGTGTAAAAATAGCTAATTTAAAGTTGTCTCATTTAAATTTTTAAAACATATGATCTTCATATAAAAAAGTAAGCATGTTGAAAGTGAAAGATATCAGTTGATCTACGTGTTTAAAGCTAAAATCCAAGATTCATGCTTAAATTAGGATAATCTCATATTAGTTGATTTACATGCTTGATGATACATTTCAAGGACTTTTATCTTAATCAAAATAGGAAAACAAATAAATTCATAACATAATAAAAATACATTTTATATAAATAACTTGATATATTGTATTGAAGAGCAATTGGCATCTAGGTCATAAACTAAAATAAACTAGTCTCATGAAAGCATGCTATTCAACATAATGCCATAGGCCTATATTGAGGTCTAATTATATTAGGTGCTTCAGTTATATTTTGCATCAAGAAATCATTTTTATTTCCATATAAAAATAGAAAAATGAGAAATAATTGAGTAGAGTATATAATTATTCTTCTAAAAAGATCACATCTCATCATTATGTTATTTGAAATTTTTCTGTTAGGGCCATTATAATTCAAACTAACAAGAATAAACAAGTTGATAGTGCTCCACTGATAGAAGTAGAAATCAATAGAAGTCCAAAATAATAAACATGCCAACCATTAAGGACAAAAAAGGGTAATCAGTTGCTAATTGATTTTGAAATCAAGTATGTTGACATAAGACACGCAAAGCATGATTAAAGTGTTAGGAGAGAAGCCCCTACAGATTTATCAGTAAAAAAATGTTGTTTAAAGTTAGCTAATCGATAATCAACAATCGATGTATCCATCAATTAAAAGAGTGTATGTCAAGTCAAAGTGTTGCCAAAAGCTTATTGACACAATGGTGTTTTCTACATGAGCATGGAATTTGGATCAAAACGTGGTTGGATACACGGTTTATTTCAGAATAATTCCCACTGCCCCCAATCTACTCCTAATAGCTTCCCAGCAGAATCACTTTTCTACTTAATGTGCAAACATGTTGATTTCCAAACACAGCGATATCTATTTTTCACCTTTTTCTTTCATTTCTTCCATATGTGAAATATGAGCCTTTGATCTTATATCAAATTGAATGGTTTAGGAACTCTGCTTTTAAACCATTAAATATAAAATCAACATCTCTAGATAAAATGGAATAGAAAAAAAAATAAAGGCTTAATCACACTTTTGGTCCCCACGAATGCTATATGTGCAATCGGAGTCCCTAAACTTTAAAAATCCCATAATGCATCCCCAACGTTAATCTCCGTTAACAACTTTAGTCCCTCCTTACTTTTCCATCCAAAATCTAACGGTTTCTGGAAAATTCAGAGATATTCATACACTGCTTCATCTTCTTCATATATCATTCCATTATCTTCATCATGTTCTTCAATTTTTTTCCAGAAACAAAGGGAAGGAAAAATAACTAGATTCAAAAATCCCTAACCCACCCAAAATCCCCAGCAACATTATCAACTCAAACCCTCCAACATTAATTATATTACCAAATCCAAAAACCCAATCTAGGTCCCTCCCCAAACGGTGGGTCTGTAAGATAATAGAATCACCCAACTCATCATCACACTCACATGAAAATTCACCCATATTTTAATCATTAATTTCTTAAAAGCAAATCTTTAATATAACGAAACCCATTTCAAACCCATCTAGATCGTAACAAAAAAAATGAGAAAGGTAACCAAAAAAAACTCCATTCAAATAATTAATAATTTATTGTTCTTCTTCCAACCTCGTTCAGCAATAAACTCCATGAACGAGAGGAGAACGCGATGGCTGGGAGATGGATAGAGGAAGAGATCGATGAGAGAGAAAAGAGATGGTAATGACGATCGAAGGGGGAAGCTAAGCCTCTGGATGCGACGACGCAGCGCACTGGCTCATCATTTTCCCCTTTCTTCTTTTCTTCCCCTTTTTACTGGAATCCCTTCATCATGTCTCACCAAATGTTCTTGTAGAAATTGGGTTTTCTTTTCAGTAGATTAAAAATCTGGGTTTAGGTCTAGGGATGCTCGTTCGCTGCCTGCGTGGTTGAAGCTGCTGTTTTTCTTTCTGTTCTGTTTTGTTTTTGTTTCGATTATATATTGTATCTTTTGGTTTGGGTTTAAATTGCTTTTATCAAGATTTAGTTGGGTTTATCATTTGGGGATTTTTGGATGGTGGTTGTTTGCTACTTTATATGAAGATGATAGAAGAATAATGAAGATTTTAAAGATAGAGCAAGAAGATGAATAAATCTGGAAAAAAATTGAGGTTTGACTTTTTTGGATTTGAAGAACTTTGATTTTCTGCAATTTTTTTTAAAGAAGATGAAGATGATGGAAGGATGTATGAAGAAGATGAAGTGGATGAATTTTTCTGGAAAATCCAGAAAACGTTAGTTTTTGGACGGAATGGAGGGGAGGGACCAAAGTTGCTAACGGAGATTAACATGGGGGATGCATTATGGGATTTTTGAAGTTTAGGGACCCCGATGGCACATATAGCTTTCGTGGGGGACAAAAAGTGCAATTAAGCCAAAAATAAATGGATATCGTTTTGTTCGGCTTAAATGATCACTCGGCTTATTATTGTCCTGGTCAATTCAAATAACTACACAATTAAATGACCCTCAAGTTAGCCGGCTAAGGAAGATATAGAACTTCCACTTTCTAACCAATTATAGCGCGATATAAGGCTAAGTTGTTAGAACCAATGGTCGTTCCCCTAAGTAAGGTTAGCACCTCAATGTGGTCATAATTGATTTGAAGTAAGAGAACAATTAATTGCTTTATTGTTTAACTTATGTTTTCACATTGTTGTACCGTGCAGCCAGGAAACAACCTAAATTCATGTTTGATTGCATTATAAGTTAAATTGTTCATTCGCTCTCTTATTTCTTTTCTAAGTTTTTGAGTTTCTTTATCTAATTTTGAGCCGACTTAAGCGTCAATTTACCTTTTATCTACCTTTCTCAACCATCCTGGATTTTTATTGCTCCACCATTCCCTCAGCCCCATTCATGATTCACCCCGTGCACCATTGTATTTGATCAGAGCATAGCAGCACCATGCTCAAATAGATTCTGGAAGAAGAGATAGGATTCAAATTTATTACAGCCATCCCGTACAATTAGTGCTGTCAAATTTGCTCATAGATCATAATTTTGTTGATATGTAATAGTACTTTTTCTTTCTTTTAAAAAATGTATTTGAAATCACCTAACCCCTTTTCTGAATTGAAGCTGCTACGTCCATTAATTCAAACTATAAGCTCCAACTGCCTTTATCTTTATTGGACATAGCGCAGCACAAGTTATAGGCACTAACTACTCACACTATATTGCTACTGTTTCAGATAATTTGATCAGTGAAATGTAGCACCTTAACCTTTATCGCCTCATCAACTTTTTATGCTTGTATGTTGCTAATTATGCACAGATTGCTCGCATCCTTCCACCAACATCAACTTTTCCATTTAAAGTCTAATGAAATTTATTATATAATATGATTCATAAAGCATGCTTTGTCTAATTTTAATCTCATCAATCAATCAATCTATGTTTTAAATTTCAAAAATCTAAAGAAAATAATAGAGGGGGCGCTTCTGCTGCATAAAAGAAGAATCCAAGCCATGCATTAGTGGTATCTGCAGCTTTCATTTCTGCATGCCATTCACATCCAAACACTTGGTGACAAAGAAGTTGCATAGAGGATGAAGAGAGAGAAGAATGTTGGTATGTTTGTCTTTGTCATACATGATTGTTCAATCAAAGCATGATGACCTCTCAAGATTATTCCTACTTCTTAGCCTTGTCCTCTAGCTATTATACACTGCCCCCAATTCTCCAATTTCCTCTTCAACCAACAAAAGGAAAAAGTTAGGAGGAAGTGAGAACTAAATCTAAATAATGTTACATTACATGTCCAAACAAAAGCACACCAAAAAGACTCCACCATCTCCAAAGCTGAAGAGGGTTTCTGGGACAACATGTTGGCAGAGCATCACTAGACATGTTATTCCTCCAAACACACCATTCCATGTGCTACTTCCGACATTCCCTTGTCCTTTTCTTTTAGGCATGTTCTGCTTTTGGTCTTGCTTTTGCCTCTTGGTACCAAAAATAAAATAAAATGAGGGATATGCTTTTGCCTCCGTCCCCCACCACTAATCTTAGGTTGACATCTCATATCCTTCTAGAGTGAGAAAGAAAGAAAAGAGATAAAAATGAGAAATATAATGAGTCAGGTAATGAAAATAATATAGTTTTTGTATGTATGGAAGTCTTTCTATGGAGAGTAGCTTCTGATAGCATTTCAAAGTGCATGTTTGGATCAGCGTTATCATCATTGATTTTAGATAGAATTAGTGGCTTGTGTACGGTAATATTGTGAAGTCTAATTGTAAAATCACAAGTTCAACTCAGAAGCTACTCTTTGAACATGTTTGTACATGTTTTGTTATGTAATGGGCACATACTTCAAACCAAGTTAGATTCAAACGTGGATTCTAGATGTGCAACCAAATATACACTCTTTATCTAGCATAATTGATTTTGAGACTGAAATCAATTTTATCTTCAAAATGACTGACAAGCATATATACTGTCATTTAAACTTAATTGTGCACTTGCAGAATTGATTATGAGGTTCCTCAAACATACAAAATTGATTTGTTCAAAGAGAAATATGTGAAATTGAAATGATAGAGTAAGTGAATGTGAATATATTAAAGTTGGTCGCCCACATTCACAGGATAGATTGGCCAATCAACATCTTCTTTTTGGACTTTGCCACATATCTGCCGATTCTCATTCCATTTTTAAATCATTTATAATTCCATCGTGATACTAAAGGTAAAATAACTCACATCAAGTAGAAAATCTTAACCATACAATCACCCTATATAAACACATGTATATCATTTCATGCTTCCTTAGTAGTCCTCTTATTCCAAGCTTCATGCTTAATTTTTGAAACCACAAGATATAATGGGTAGGAAAAGCCAAGACCCCACTGTTGTTAGCTCCTCCATTGCTCTTCTACAAGAGAGGTTCAGACAGTTGCAGAGAGTAAAAGAGATGAGGGAGGAGAGAGAGCTTCAAAAGATGATGCTCAATGAACCTAAACAATTCAATTCCAATTCCAATGCCTTTTCTCACCCTGAATTGATCACTCCATCAAGGTCTTCTTCACCACCCCATGTTTCTCTTTCTCTCTGGCCAGCATCACAAGATCAGGACTACAGAAGAAGTGTCCAAACCCCAGTTTCAATGAACTTTTGCCCCACAAGTACTTATGCACATGCACAAGTTTCAGAGAAGAAGGTGTATGAGTGTGACTCTGGCTCTGATCCTGGTGTTGACACTTCTCTTCACCTGTAAAAGATGTCTAATGATGTAGTAGCTTTTGATGGTGTTCTTGTGATTGTGACATGACAAAATATGGTGGTTTGATACCAGTGTATTATCATGTAATCAGCTTAATTAGCTATCTACCATCATCACTTTCTGTGATTATTAGCTTATAATATGAAAAGATTAAATGATAAGGCTTGAAATAGCATGAACATGAGGTCTGTTTGGAAACTTTTATCAGTCACACAATATCTATCTATGAAGCATATCTGTTTCTTTTTCTAGGTTGGTTTTAGGTTTCTGCCTTTCTAGTTTTGGTCTATAAAGTTAGTGTGTTTTTGGTTAGCATATGTCCTTTTCCTTCTCATCAATCTTCTTGGTAATCTACTTTTTCCTTGAAAAAAGGGACATGCAATAGGTTCCATCTTTGCATTAGATTAAGTGCAAGTTTTTCTACACTAGTTAAAGTCAAAATGATTAATTTCGGGAAGAAATTTCTGTATGAAGATAAGCTGATGCAAATATGCTATAAAATAAGACATGGCCATATTGGAAATTTTTATATGTGATGAGGAATCTCGGAGAAGAATGAAGGAAGGAGAGAAAAAAAAGAAGGAAAAGATAAACAAAGAAGGAACAAATACAAGAGCAAATCCATGGGAAGAAGAAGTAAACGGTTTTCATGCAACATGATATATGAAAAATACAAGAATGAAGATATCTTCAAAGTTCAAAGAATCCAAATTGTTTTTTTCTGTATGTTTGGATATGAGATAACCTCACCAAGTCATAGGATCTCTATTCTATATATTATCTTTTAAATACTAGTTAAGACAGGTGGTCACGCATATATAAGGGGCATCAGCTATCGAGATAGTGGCGTTTCTGTAGATGTGTCCTTGTGGAAGAGAGAAAGAAATTCAAGAATTAAACTCTTTTGTTTCGCTAGGGTTTCCTCGATGATTGGAAGAACACCACGACGAACGGCCCAAGAGACGGATCTGCTCCGCCGGAGTGTTGAGAAGCCAAAAGGGCCAGCTTCTGACCTGGAGGGTAATGCAACTCAGAGCTCTTTGCAGGTTTGGACACCTGCAGAGGACCAAGTAATGATACCGCCAAAGAAGATTTTTTCCTACAAGGAGGCCTGTCTAGGGGTCAATGGATGTGACGTTGGGCTTTGCTCAGAGGAACTGGAATGGGAAAATCTGCAAGGCGATCTGGAATGGTCCGATACAGATATCGACGACGAGGATCAAGCACCAAAGGCTAAGATCTCTGACCCTCTTTGCCCTGAGATCTTTATCTCCAAGGAGGAAAGGAAGAGGGTGTGCAAACCCTGGAGGCAGTCTGTGATTGTGAAGATCCTTGGCATGAAGGTGGGGCTCCGATTTATGCAGCTAAGACTGGAGAGAATTTGGCAACCCAAGCAGAGAATGGAGGTTATAGACCTTGAAAATGACTACTTCCTAGCTCGGTTTGATAGCATGGAAGATCTGAGGAAAGTTTTTATGGGTGGGCCTTGGCTCATTGCTGACCATTACTTGGTTGTTCAGAAATGGAGGCCTGAGTTCTACCCAATGGATGATGACCTAAAAAGAGTGGCCATCTGGATCAGAATTCCTGGTCTTCCAGTTGAGTACTATGACAGCAAAATCCTGAGGGAAATAGGAGACAATATAGGGCGAACTCTGAAGATTGATGGAAATACCTTAAAGGAGAAAGCTGAAGCACAGGAGAAACTTGCCACCACACGGGCGAAATTTGCAAGGTTGTGCGTGGAAGTAGACCTGAAAAAGGTGTTAGTCTCCAGAATCATCATCCATGAAAGGAAGTTCCATGTTGAGTATGAAGGCCTACACTTAGTCTGCTTCCATTGTGGAAGGTATGGCCACAAAATAGATGCTTGCAACCTCCTGGGTAAGGACTCTGGTGGGTTGGAAAAGGATACCTCCTCAGTGGTTACTACCCCAGAAAGACAGATAGAACAAGTTGATGCCCGTGCCGAAACAAATGATGCTTTTGGCCCATGGATGCTAGTTCAGAGAAACAAGAGGAACCGACCAACTAAGTCCCCAGGACAAGAAGATACAGGTGGTTCCCAGACCTCTAAAGGTAAGCCAGTGGGTACTGGGAGAAGCAGATATGAAGCTCTCAGGCAGGAAGGGAAAGAGAATCACCCCCCCTCTGATGTTGCTGGTACTGCCTCTATGAAAGTAGACTCTAGACCTGATGGTGGAGGCCAGAGTGCCCAGGTAAAGAAAGGTAAACAAACGGGGAAGAAAGGGATCACCAAGGAGAATCTGAAGGGGAAGGCTAGAATGCCTCTGGGAGAAATGCAGGGAGCTGAGAACACAGAAGGCACTAGAAATGGCCATGGACACTCCAAGAGGGGGGGAAGCAGAACCCCAAAGACAGAACACACATAGCCTTGACTCAGTTCAAGAAGACTATTAGAAATGCAGCCGCGAAGAAGCTTGCAGAAACTCTTTCCAACAAGGAGTTTGTGGACACCTTGGTTAGCAAAGTAGGGACTTCACACATTGTAAATATCAATTTGAAAGGCCCCAACCTGGGTCTTCCTCCTGATTACTCTGATCCTGGCAGGGACCCCTCAAGGATAGCAGGGGACCAACTCCTTGTCTCCAATTCGAGACCACCAGACAGTCTGGCCTTGGTGGATCAAATTGTCACCCGAGAGGAAGGGGTGCAAGATATGGGCTTTGAACTGGAGGTTGAGCCTATGTTTGAGGATCAAGAACCTAAGGTGCTAGAGCATGAGCTCCCTGAAGGTTTTAATGAGAAATTGGGAGGTTCTCCTTTGCACTGATTTAGTGCTGGTTCCTTTTTACCACTTTTTCCAATGATAATAAGCTGGAATTGTAGAGGAACTAATAGTAAGGGCTTCTGCAGGCTTGTCAAAGACTTAAAAGCTATGCATGATGTGAATTTACTTTTTCTATTGGAAACCCACTCATGTGGGGATAAAGCAAAAAAGACAGCAGATAAAATGGGATTTGATAATGTGATCATTATAGATGCAAATGGACACTCTGGAGGACTTTGGTGCCTGTGGAACTCCCATGTGTATTCTGTCACAAATCTTGTCTCTTCTAACCAAATGTTACACCTTGCAATTCAGAAAAGGAATGAAGCCTTATGGAATATTACTGCAGTTTATGCTAACCCAAGTGTTGTTGTAAGGAGAGATTTATGGGCTCAACTACTTGTGATTAAAGATACCATTGTGGGGCCGTGGTGTCTCCTTGGTGATTTTAATGCGACTCTTCATGACCATGAAAGGGTAGGTAGCTCCACAGCCGCTCCAAGAGGTTCTGATGCTTTTAGGAACTTTGTGAGAGACTGTGGGCTCATTGATGCGGGGTTTGTAGGGAATCCCTTCACATGGAGCAGAGGTCGCCTTCATGAGAGATTAGACAGGGTTCTCTGCAACCTTGAGTGGAGGATCCAGTACCCTCTTGCTACTGTGACCCACCTCCATCCTCTCAAATCTGATCATAGTCCCCTTCTCCTCAAGATCCAGAATCGGCAGAGACATGATCCAGCAAGGAGACCTTTCAGATTCCAAGCTGCTTGGCTCTCTCATGACCAGTTTCTGGCCTTCCTGAAAAACGTGTGGAGCTATGAAGGGAACTGGAGTGGCTCGATGGAGAACCTCAAATCTGACCTCTGTGAGTGGAACAAAAATGTTTTTGGAAACATTTTCAAACGGAAGAGGAGACTGATAAACAGATTGAATGGAATTGACAGAAGCTTGACTGGCAGTGCCAATCCCTTCTTGGATGATCTCAGAACAAAGCTTTGGAGGGAATATGAAGACATCATTTTCCAAGAAGAGATTCTCTGGTATCAAAAATCTAGATGCAAGTGGCTAAAGTTTGGAGACAGAAACTCAAAGTATTTCCATGGGGTTACTATGGTAAGAAGAAAAAAGAATCGCATTGAGGCCCTTCAAAATGAAGGAGGGGACTGGATTTATCATAATGAAGGGGAAAATCTAGAGAACCTAGTAACTGATTTCTTTGTTAACCTTTACTCTTCAGAAGGGAACTATATCCCCTTTTGCTTTTCAGGTGCCTTTCCCCCTCTCTCCCCTGCTGCCTACGCTTCCTTGGGGAGGATGGTGACCATTGATGAAGTCAGAAGTGCAGCCTTCAGCATGGGAGGGTGCAAAGCTCCTGGGCCAGATGGGATGCAAGCTATCTTCTACCAAAGTAATTGGGAAGTGGTTGGAGATGCCTTAACAGATTTTGTCAAAGGAGTCTTTGAAACACACAGCAGAGTAGGGGATGTAAATGACACTTTGATTGCCCTTATTCCTAAAACAGAACCTGTTGTGACCATGAAGCAGATGAGACCGATTAGTCTCTGTAATGTCTCTTATAAAGTGATCTCTAAAATCTTAGCCTCTAGACTTAGGAGTGTGATGGACCACTTGGTTGGACCTACACAATGTAGTTTTGTGCCAGGTAGACACAGTGGAGATAACATCATAATTACTCAAGAAGTCATCCATTCAATGAGGAAAAAAAGAGGGAAAGTAGGATGGATGGCCATCAAGATAGACTTGGAAAAAGCCTATGACAGGCTCAGATGGGACTTTGTGTTAGACACCCTGAGAGATATCAATGTTCCTGACTCCTTTTCTTCCCTGATTCATGAATGTCTTTCCTCTGTAAGGATGAAGGTCCTGCTCAATGGGGAAGCCCTCAAAGAGTTTAAACCGTCTAGGGGAATAAGACAAGGGGACCCCATATCTTTTTGTCCTCTGTGTTGAGAGGCTGTCTCACCTTATTAATGCTGCTGTGAACCAAGGGATCTGGAAGCCTATCAAGCTTTGCAAGGATGGCCCCATGCTCTCCCACTTGTCCTTCGCTGATGATCTGGTTCTGTTTTCAGAGGCTAGAGAAGACCAGGTTGATGTCATTAGCTCAATTTTGAATTTGTTCTGTGATAGCTCGGGACAGAAGTTAAACAAAGACAAAACCAGAATGTTCTTCTCCAAGAATGTTCACTCTAATGTTAGAGAGCACTTAAGTACTCGAGCTGGCTTCCAAAGGACTCATGATCTTGGGAAATATCTAGGAGTCCCCCTTCACCACAAAAGGGTCTCTAAGGATACCTTCCAGTTCATTGTTGACAAAGTCAATCAGAGATTATCAGCTTGGAAGGGAAAGAATCTTTCTTTTGCTGGGAGGCTCACTCTCACAAAATCAGTGCTGGCTGCAATCCCCTCCTATGCTATGCAAACCAACTTGCTTCCAGTTTCTGTCTGTCATAGTATAGACAAAAAGTGTAGAGAATTCATTTGGGGTGACTTAGTGGACAAGAAGAAGATCCACCTTATGGCTTGGGACCGCGTTTGCACTCCAACTAACTTTGGAGGCCTGGGGTTGAGAATGACAAAACGTGCCAACTCTGCATTCCTTATGAAGGTGGGGTGGGGACTTTGCTCGAAACCCTCTGCTCTCTGGGTGAAAGTCCTTAAATCGAAATACAAATGTGGAAATGATCTGCTTCCAACCTTTTCCCAGAGGAGAGATGCTTCTAACCTTTGGAGTGGTGTTTGTAGGAACTGGGAAAAAGCCAAACCCTCTATCTGCTGGAGACTAGGGGATGGATCTAGTGTTAATTTCTGGACAGATTGTTGGCTGCCTGCTTTCCATTCTCTGGAGCAATTTGCCCTTAAGAACCTCTCGGCTGATGATAGACTCTGCAAGTGCAGAGATTTTGTTGGAGCCTCAGGTTCTTGGGACAGAGGCAAATTGCGAGAATGGCTCCCTAGCTATGTGGTGGACCATATCACGACAGTGGTCCCTCCAAAAGCTTCTGGCTCAAGAGACTGGATAGCTTGGAATGGAGATGCTGATGGTGTCTTTACCATTAAATCTGCTTATACAGCGATCACTGAGACCCCTCAAGGAGGGAGGGATAAACTCTTTCACCTTGCCTGGAAGTGGAAAGGACCACAGCGGATCAGAATCCTGTTGTGGAAAGTTGCTTCCAACATCCTGTTAACGAATGAACAAAGAGTTCATAGGCATATTGCAGAGGATTTCTCTTGCCCGAGATGCCCCTTCATCTGCGAATCTATCCTCCATGTGCTTCGAGACTGTGTCTTTGCAGAGGAGATTTGGTTACAAATCCTCCCCCAAGAGCTGACCCAATCCTTCTTCATTTTGGGAAGAGAGAACTGGCTTACAACGAACCTGGATAACCATAGCTATTTCCAGTTTCAGGTCCCTTGGAGCACGGTGTTTGGGGTTGCCTTGGAAGCCATCTGGAGAGCTAGGAACGAACTGGTGTTTGAGAATTTGGGAAACTCTCCCTCTGCCACCTGTATCAGAATCCGAAGCTTGTTAATGGATATTAGAGTTGCTTCCTTTGATGATAGCTTGAGCATCACTGCATCTCGCGTCAGTGAATCAACAACCATGAGATGGGCTTCTCCTCCTACCTCCTGGATTAAAATCAATTCTGATGGATCTCTCATTATGGATGATCACCGTGCTGCTTGTGGTGGTATCCTAAGGGATCACGATGGCCAATTTTTGGTGGGATACTCAGTTAATCTAGGCAATTGTTCTATCGTCCAAGCAGAGCTTTGGGGGATCCTTCATGGGGTTGAGCTTGCTCTGGCTAGAGGTTTTTCCAAAATCCTCATTGAATCTGACTCTAAAATAGCAATCAGCCTGCTGGATAAGGGATGTCCAAACTCTCACAGCAGTGCTCCTCTTGTGGACCAGATCAAGTCCCTCACCTCCCGCTGCTCCAACTTTCACTGGAAGCATGTTTTTCGCGAAGCTAACTCTGTAGCCGACGCTTTTGCTAAGAATGGGCTATCCTTGCTCATGCCTATGAGGATCTATGATAGTTTACCTCCTTTTGCTTTCGTTCCTTTTAGGTTTGACTCTTGTAATACTCTCTATGAGAGAGGTTAGTTGGGCGCTTTAAGTCCCGAAATTAATCAAAAAAAAAAAAAAACTATCGAGATAGTGAGAGGTGAAAAAAAAGCATTTTACATTGTACAACCATACACAGATATCAAGATTAATTTACAAAAATGAATCTAATCCTAGACTTTTATTATGATTGTATAATCAAAATTAACTCCTCTCATAAGAGTACATTCTCACCTAATAGGAGGATGAGTTGCATCAAAATCAATTTACTGGAAAAGATTACATTCTCTCATAAGAGTACATTCTCACCTAATACACCTAGGACTATAATATGCAGGGGAATTGCTGCAAAATTTATGGATCTTTTTCTACTGCTTCAAAATAAGGTGCACAAATATATTTTTATTGACTTTTGTTTTAGAAAACATAGCATCTAATACACCTCTACATTATATGATGTATTCTCAAGCATCATATTCAATTACTTCATCAATGCCATGGCATTTGATGACAGAGTTCAAGCAAACATTTGCCGAAACGATTTGTGCATTATTAACAAAGTAATCGCCCCTGCCGCGGTTGTGGATATGAATCATTCTGGAACTCACCCCTGAGGGAACAACGGTGCCAGTTGGGAAATGAGATAAATCATTGAAGTAGAGAGGCATTGGGATGGCATGGCTTAGCAAGAACTCATCTATTTCATCAGCTGAAATGGAAGCAGAAGATAGTTCTCTATCATCTGGCATAAAGAAAGTTAGCTCCCTAATTGGCTGTGATGTTCCATTCAGCATCTGCAAAAGCATTGCAAATCCATAGTATGATTTTGATCTCATGTCTTCTATTGCTACTTGTATGTCAGTGTGGTTGAAGGCATGAATTGAGGACCTTGATTCTGCACATCCAAGCAGAAAAAGAATCACAATTAACAAACACTGCAGGCCCATTGAGAGAAAAATAAGAGTATAGGTTTCCTGGAAAATTGATATGGGTGATGAAAGAGATGGTATGTGATGAATAAATAACCAAATGAGAACAATAGAGGGGAGTGGGGAGAGAACAGTTAGCATTAGATCTCATCATAAAGAACCTAATTGAGATTAGGTAGAACATGAAGAATTGCTTGGAAAGCATGCAAAGCTTGTGTTGTGTAAAAATGATATTCATCCAAATCCCAAATGAGAAACACTAAGAGCACACTCTCTTACTAACAATCTCTTCAAAATTCATATAGTGTCTACTAAATAATATGGGCACCACTCCTAATTTGATGACACCTACATAAATTTTAACCAACAAAAAAGTGTCAAAGAGAGTGTTGCTAGCTCTTTTCAATTCCAAATAGTGTGAAGAAGAAAGAAATGAAAGTATTTTTTTCTAGTATAATGGTAAAATAATTTCCTCATACTCATTGCAGTCCACTTTAATGAGAAAAAATGGAAATAAAAGAGAAATAAGTCGGATAAAATATACTATATGGTGTATTATATCAAAAGATAAAAAAATAGTGAAAATGAGATAAAAAGATAAATTGTGTATTATTTCAAAGTTTTTTTTTTGACTGTTATTATATCAAGGTTAGATTGAGAAGAAAGATTCATTACCCCTGAAATAAGCCAAAGAACCAAAATGGATACTGAATGAATTATGAAAGCATTGGCCACTTCCTTTCACTTTATTTTTTTTGGTCAAACATTTCCTTTCACTTATCTGGGTTCCAACTACTTCAATTTGGGTTTATTTTTCTTTTGGATTGGGCCCTGAGGGAGGGGGGAGGAGGGTTCACTATAGATTGGTCCTTAAAAGAACACAAAAAGCTTTGTCCAAAAACAAAAAGATCACAAAAAGCTGTGGCCCTCTCTTTAGTTACAAATGGAGCTCTTAGGCCCTATTATCAAAAGTCTGGTGTATGATCTCAGTGCATGGAAGAATGACATCAAGTCTCGTGTGAACAGACAGAGGGCTGTTATCATTCATCATGTCATGTGCCTTGCATTCTTAAGGATAGTGATACCCCCAAAAGCCACGAGGACTCAGACAGTCTTCTTTTCTTTTAAGTAAGTTGATATTAGTGAGCCTTTCTTTCTCTTTCGACCGCAACACGCGTCCTAAGGTCCCTCCACTTTCAACCCCACTCCACCATCTTCCTCAATGTGTAGGTTTTGGGGGTTTTGGGTGGTTCATAGAAAAGTCTGTAACAATTTTCGCATAATGATATTCTTTGGTTTTCGATATAGATAATGGTCGTGATTTTTTCCTATTTTGTGGTTTTCTTGTTATATTTTTTTATAACACAAATTCTAACCATGGTATCAAAGCGATAAGAACTTTAATGATCTCTTCTGCTAAGAGTCAATAGAGTGGTGGGATATTAAATTTGTAGTATGCTTTGTGGTGAGCATTGTCGGGCCTTCCACACTAGAAAGGAAATTTGACATAAAGTAATTTGATAGAAAAATAAACTTTAGCTTATAAAAATACTAGTTATGAATGTGTTGATACAATCACAATTGTACAAGACGTTGAAAAGAAAGTTTGCACATGTAATTGTCTAGGTGAAATACAGGCATTGGTCGACATTGATGTAAGATATGTGATGATAGCATGTGACATACGAGTTTCATAAAAACCAAGTGCGGACACCTCTTAATTGTATCTCACTATCTCTTTAATAGGTAGCATAATAGATAGCTAATAGTGGGTGGTAATCAAAGTTTTGGAGGAGTCTAGACACCAAGTATGTATGTAAATGGTATTAGAGTTGGGACTAGATAGAGTAACCATTGTTATATAGTCTATTCGTGGTTGTCAATATAGACAACGACCGCGATTATTTTTTGTTAATATTTCATGTTAAATTGTTGTGTTGCGACCATACTCTTTTTATTATTCTTTATGGCACAATATCTAACACTTTCCTGGAAAAAGGCCATCTTACAACTTTTGAAGATAACTTAAGAAAGAGATGTGAACCTGTCTTAGTGGAATGAAGTAGTTGATACATAGTGGGATCATGGATGGCTTTATCTTCATTAATACATAGCATGGTTTGCAATCCATTAGACAATGAACTCTCATTTCCTTATTAATGGACTAATGATATGCACATTTTTTGTGGATAGTCACACCTCACAAATGCACTTGCTTGCATATGGCCCACCAAAAGATCTAAATAATCTTTAGTCTTGATGACCTTAATGATCCTCCATCATCACCTTTTTATCTTGCGTGAGTTTTCATCATTCAACAAGACCACACAAGAGAAACCCAAAGTTATTCTGCCTTTTCAGGCATGTTTTCTACCACAGGAAAGGTTTCCTAATTTTTTTCACCCCTACCAAAAGAAACTGTAAAAACTAGACACAATGAGCACACCATTGTTTGATAAATGGAATGGCCTATGCAATAGTAATGGGGCATCATAAATTGAACCACACTGTGATTTTATGAGCAGAATTAACTCACTCCTTTATATATGTCAGATCCTTTCTAGAGACGAGAACTGATACTCCTTCCTAGACACAATAAAGGAGCGCTAAAAACCACATTTCTTTTCTCTCTTTACATTTATGATCAGTCCTTTAATGCAGAACCAGAGTCAGAGCAGACACATTAAATAACCCCATGTATGTATAGCTTGAGGTGCCTTCATCTAAACCTGTTCTCTGTCCTTCCAAGCCTCCAGTGTTGACCACTTGGCACCATTTGCTTGTAGCTAAGCTTCTCCATCACCAATTTGTGAAAAAAACTTGTGTCTATATAAGTAGTGGAGAGCAAAAGGTTGGTGCTCACTGGTTTATCTTCAGGGATTCTTTTACATTATTCTGTGTTTCTAGTTTCTGGGAGTTGATTTTAGAGGAGGAAAAAAAATGAGTTATTTGGGTGTTGGTGTGAGTCCTGGCACTGTTCCAGTGTACCACAACACAAACCTTAAGGTTTGGGATAGGAAGATCAGGATAACTGAGCTGGTGTTGAGGTGTGTCATCCTTGGTTTGGGAGTTCTTGCAGCTGTTCTTATAGGGACTGATTCCCAAGTCAAGGTGTTTTTCACCATTCAGAAGAAAGCTAAATTTACAGATATGAAGTCTTTAGTGTAAGCTTTCTGCTCCTTCTAATTGCGTATTTGCATGTTTTGAAAATCTTTCTATAATTGATTCTAAAGGCGGAAAAATCAATTTTGGATAGAAGAAGCTTCTATGAGTAGCTTCTAAGTATCGGAATTGAAAAGTTAGTCTAAAGATGCTATAAATCTTCTATTTGATTGCCAAAACGTTGCATGATGCTTATCCTAACTTTGATGGTCATAACTCATAACTTTGTAGGTTCCTGGTAATTGCAAATGGGCTAGTTGCTGGCTACTCCTTAATCCAAGGAATGCGCTGTGTCGTGAGTATGATCAGAGGAAAAGTACTCTTCAGCAAGCCTTTAGCTTGGGCCATTTTTTCTGGTGATCAGGTACATTTAGATACAAAAACAGAATGCATATTTGCTCCTTTTGTGGTATTACCAAAAATTCATGAATCAAGATTCTGAATGACTATCTTAGTGGATCATGAGTTCATAACTGCAGTTTGATTTTACTGCTTTTTATTGATGTTTTGGTAACTTTCCATAAGGAAAATTCCCCGAAAGTTAAAGTTTAGCTCAGGACTAAGGTAGTTGTTTTAAGTTTTGAAGGAGTTCTTATCAACAATTTGTTAATTAATGCATCCAATTAGTTCTGTTTAGTCTGTCCAATTGATCTTAGGAATGGAAAACTGAACCTATATCAAACTAATTAGGCAAAACCATATAGAGAGTGACATTTTATTGATTCATATGTTCTTTGCAAGCATGTCCTGTGTCAGGTAGAGAGTGTAGGGTATGGTTTGAAGCTAAAGATCAAACTTATGCAGCAAGCCATAGTGACCTCATGTTTGTGTTATCAAAGGGTAACTGGTACCTGTAGGACCTCCTTGGCTCAATAGCCATACCTGATTGATATTGATGTTAGGAATGGAGAATCCTTCACCATAAGGTATACTTAATCCTATGATTGAGGGGTATCACAATCCTCATAAGTTGTTGAGTTTCTTACTTTTTAATTGTGGTTGGGAATGACCACAGCAATTAAAAGACAATGGCCATGGTAGGTATGGTCTTAACCTACAACTTGAAAAACACCTTTATTGAAGAAAGGTTACTATATCCATTTCTTTTTCAATAGAATAATTTTAAGGAAATGGGTCCTGATCCTAATTCCTAAACAACATGTTGCTTTTTTGTTTAATAATAATAATCCATAGCTATTAAACAAGTAGAGTACTATACAGACCAACCATAGTAAGAACGTGTAGACATAACTTTTCTATGTATGCAGGTAATGGCATATATAACAGTGGCTGCAGTGGCGGCCGCTGCGCAATCTGCTATGTTTGCAAAGCTTGGCCAACCAGAACTGCAATGGATGAAGATATGTGACATGTATGGCAAATTCTGCAATCAAGTTGGAGAAGGGTTAGCTAGTGCATTCCTGGCTAGTCTTAGTATGGTGGTCCTGTCATGTATCTCTGCTTTCAGCCTCTTCCGCTTGTATAATGGCGGTAACAAAATAAAAAATCCAAATTGGTAGGTACTTAGAAACTACCATGGATTCAAGTTTTTAATAATTGTTCTGCAATTTACAAGGCTTCTAGTGTATATGTAGTAGTGAATGGTGATGGTAATATGAGAACCCCAGCTATATTGTAATGATATAATGAATGCTTAATAATAGATGGCACTAAAATTGAATGTTGTTTGATTTAGTTAGCTACTTTGGCAAGCTATATATATGTTCAATCTCAATGTATGCTCTTTATTTATAACTTATAAGTAAGGTTGTTGTTAGCTTGGTTGCTGCTCCCTCTACGGCTCTACCCAAGAGGATGATACTCCTTTATCTTTTTAACTTGTGACAGAATGTTGAACCTGGGCCAACTCAGCCCACATCATAGCTAGGAATCAGGCCCGTAGTAGTTGGCGACATTGTCGTCAATGTGGTGTTAGGGGAGCCAAAAGTAAAGGGGATATAGTCCTATAAGCTAAAGCAAATCCATGAGCCGACATCACGAAGTGTTTTATTTATTTTTTGATAATAACATCACGAAGTGTTTTTAAAACAACAACAAAAAATGGTCAAATGAACCCGACATCATATTTTTATTCAAACAAAATTATCATATGTTTTTTTTAAAGAAAATTATCATTGTTCAAAAAAAATTTATCAAATGTTATAACGACTTACTATAATGTGTTAAGTATTATATAAAATTTATTTATTACTCAGTAAAATTTCAAATTCAAAATATTAATTTTATATTTATTTAAATATTATAGTAAATGTTATATTTATTATATATAATGTAGAAATTAATAATTTTGATATGTTACAATTCATTCTAAGTGATAAATATGATGGATATGATAGGATAAGGGATAACTTTTATGAGAATGAAGCTCCTCGATTAGGATAACTTTACACATGATGGACATGATAGGATAAGGGATAACTTTGATGAGAATGACTGAGCTGGCGGATAAGTTCTAACACAGTTCCTACATCATCATAACTTTTACACATGATAGACATGATAAAATAAGGACAAGATTTTCTTATCATATCCTGCTGACACAACAAACAATAAATTACAGCAAAATATGGTCATACTATTTTATCATGTCTGCTTATCCTATCCAAACAGACCTTATATGTATTACATTTTTTTTTTGGTACAACTATGTATTGCATATAAGGGGCATATAATATAGAAGTTTCCATAAAAAAATAATACAATTAATTTAATATGTTAAGTTAATAAAATTACTATTTTTTTAGATAGGAAGAGACCAAATTTTCTATTAAGGAAATACAATATGATTTTTTTTGCTACATCGGAAAACTGTGAAATACAATATGATAAATGTTATATAAAGTATTAATTTTTTTAGTTAAATTTTAAATGTCAAATACATATAATATTTTATAATTAATTACTATTATATTATTTTTATCTCTAGCTATGAATTTTACTTATATATCACTATAAATAATTGTAATTCAATTATTTTAGTCTACATAATTCAAAATGATTTGACCAAGAGGCTGTAGTTTTGAAAACATAAATGGCTCTTTAATTAATTTTCAATGTAAAAATATTTCTTTTATATGAAATTTTTATAATTATATATCTGGTTAATTTTATATTATTGAAGTACTAAAATGATTATTTAATATCAACCAAAAAAATAATGATTATTTAAATATTTAAAATTATATACAGATAATAAAGAGAACTTTGACCAAAATCACAAAAAATAGTAATTAAAATTTTACACCTTTTCCAAAGTATTCTTATGAAAATAAAAATAAAAATAAAAATACATAATTCATTTATATGTGTAGTGGTCACAATGTCAACGAGCATCCGTTAAATCGTGTGTAGTTATTTCTGGAATTAATGTGATGCGTAACGTAGGAGATTTTAAGGAAGAAAATCTTCAAAAGCAGAAAAGGAGAGTAGGTATTAGGTAACAGGTTTAAGGTTACAGTCCACGAGTCACCTTAACCAGGTGACACACACAAATATACACATCATATGTCAAAACTCCTCTTCTCAACTCACCTTAATCCCCCAATTATTTTATTTTACTAAAAAAATAAATAAATTGTTACTCTTTAAAACTGCATTCCTCTGTCCAAAATCCACTCCACAAGGTTGTTGTTGTTGTTGTTGCTAGGTTCATAATCTGCTCTCAACCATGGTACAGTTTCTTCCTTTCATCTCTTTTTTTTCTGTTACTTTTCTATTTGATTCTCCTTTTTGTTTCTCATTCATTCTCCCTTGTGATGATCATGTTGTGTAACGCTATTACATTTGCAATTTTTCCCCTCCCCTCACATTCTCTGTTAACAATTCAATTCCCCTGCTTGTAAAAATGTTTTTTATTCAAAGTTCATCTTTTTTATGTTTTGAAATGGGGTTGTTTTAATTCTAGTCAAGATCTTATGTTTATTTGTTGTTGGGTTTGATTGATAGACTACATCAAGGCGCGTAGCAGACAGGAAAGTGGCAAGGTTTGAAAGGAACAGCTTAAAGAAAGGAACTAAGAAGGGATTTCCCTACCCAGTGGGTCCAATTGTGCTTGGATTCTTTGTCTTTGTTGTTCTTGGATCATGTAAGCTCTTTGCTTTCCTAATTCCTTATATTTATTTATTAGAAAATGCATGATTATATTGTTTGTTCGATTTCTGATTGTGTGTTCGATTTCTGATGTTGATGTGAGGACTGTGTTGGGGGTGATTTATAAGTACCTCTTTAAGCAACATGACATGTACCGGAACACATCACTGATTTTGTTTTTTGTTGTTGTTGTCAGCTCTGTTTCAGATCATTAGGAATGCTGCAGGTCGTGCGACGGCGGTCTAAACCATCAGGAAAGGAGAATGGTTATGAAGAATTATACAATTACAAATAGGGATTTAGTAAATTCTGTAATTCACTTCAGATCAGCTATGTGTTGATTGAGTGATCTGAGAACTGAGAAGTGAAAATAAGTTTGACTTTTGCCAATACATAAATGTTCCATTTTTTGCCTTATTTCTTGCGTTTTTTACTATCATGGTTTGTGGTCAACAGGTCAAAGTGCATCTTTTATCAAATATACTCTATATGATAGTCATAAGAAGTGATAGAAAGTGAGAAAAATTAGGTGTTTGTGAGTGACTATCAGTAGAAATCAAAATTTTTAAGCATGCTTGGATTTTCATTGAATAGCCAAAATTGATTCTCAGGGCTAGAAATTGTGTGCATGTTTGGATCAGCATTATGTTAGAAAAAATTGATTTTGGCAAAACCACGAGTTGAAAGTTAAGTCGTTTATGTTGGATAAATTAATACAAAAAGTGATTTGATGGGGTAATCTTGTGAAATTAAGTCTCAAAATTGATTCTTTCCAACCTCTCCCATTATTGATTTTGTGACTGAAATAATGACTCTAAACATTCATTTTGTAATCAAAAATTGATTTTACTATATCAGTTTTGAATCTTCTGAACTTGGAAAATCAATTTTACTATATCAGTTTTAGACATGCAATTGATGTTTTGTCGTGCTATAATGAACGTGAAATGGAAATGCCTAAAGAGAATCAACATCTTTGGGAAGTCTCTTGTTGGCGTGGACTAGTTGTTCCCTTTAGCTGATAGTTTAGTTGCAACCTGCAGACTTCATACATATGGCCCTAGAATTTAGTGTTATGTATTGCAGCAATTTCATTAGATAAAGTTGTCAATTAGACCCAATGCTCAACTATGTTTATCTTCCTTTTCCCCTCTTCATCTCCACCACTACATACGGCCTCGACCCCCATCAGCCCCAACCTGTTTATCCTCTTCCCCCTCCATTTCTCCCTCTTGTCAGGAATTTGTGGTGGTTTGTTGTATTACTCTTATCAGGAATTGACTACCCTCAACAATTTATAAGTTCAATTAAGCCGGTATATGTGTCTTAGTGAAACTTTCCTTTGTTAAAAAAAAATTAATTCTAGCACAAGTTAAAACATGAAATCTTTGTGTCTTTTAATGAAACTTTTCTTCGAAAAAAAAAATCCACAAGTTCTAATATGAAATCTTTGTGCCTTTTAATGAAACTTTTTCTTTGAAAACAAAAAAAAAATCTAGCACAAGTTCAAATATGAGTTTGAGGCCTTCATTCTTAGCAAGATTTATCATTAGTTTAGAGGTTTATAGTTTATTAGTGTGTTTGGTTTTGTGATGAAAAATCTCATCTTAACTTATTGAGAGAGCTATAGAGTAACGAGTTACCGTGTTTTGGATTGTGTGTCACAACCAATCCAAATACGGTATATGTCAAGCAGAGGCTAATTGATTTCAAAACCTTATTCTTGTGCACCATATACAACGAGTAATAATTTAATCTTACATGTTTTTAGAGACCAATTTCTGAAACAGACATGGTATACTGACAAAACTGAAAGATGGCCACATGAGATGAGAAATCTCAACAAGGAACATGATTGAGGTTATTTATGCAAGTTATGGCATTCTACCTCCATAAGGATGATTTTCTCTCATTAGATCTCCTACCAGCTTTGGAAGTGATGCTTATTTTGTTGGAGCTATAGCAGGAGTCAGAACTCTTTGAAAACTTCTGATCATAAGAGCTAAAATCATCCAACACAGGACATATTTTGGCATCATCCCCAGATAAGCTGTCCTCATGCAGAGAGCCAGAGCACATACCCTCAAATTCCTGCAGGAAATGGAGATTATTTAATTAGAATCTTCACATTAGAAAGGTCAAAGGCGAAAAGCCACTATTTGAACAGTTCTAAAACACAGTGGAGGTAGAGGTCCATAGTGTATGCTTCTTAGAAACTATTCTACAATTAATTTTAAAGTTCAAATAAATTCTAGGAAGAAGCTTCTATGAGTAGCTTCTGAATGTAATATTGAATCTGAGAAAAAATGTTAATTTTAGAATTGATCAAAATCAATTACATAGAGAAATACTCCGGAATCAATCTTTTCTAGAATTGATCAGAATCAATTATGAAACCTCTAAGCTACTCACAAAAGGTTCTTCCAGAATTGATTCTGATTTCTGAATCAATTGTAAAAGGGTGTTCAAACATGCACTTAGCTTTTGACTAAACATATCTTTGATTCTATGCAAATTGTGAAACTAAATATACTACTAGTTACCCTGGATCTTGACTTGACATTGCAAGGTGTTAAGCAGGGATTTAGATCTTTGAGTAATAGGTCATCATCCATGTCCTCAGAGCTGAAGTCCTGCATAAAGTGTAGAGCCGATTAACCAAAATACTAGTTAGATATAATGAAGATGGAATTGCTTATGAAAAATTAAGGACATTTTCCATGGTTCAACAGTAGGAATTTGGATTGGCTTTTGTGACCTGAAATCCACTATTTGATCACAATTCTTGATCATATACTATTTGCAAGCTTACCCAAGAGTTTGAAGCATCTTCCCGGGCATGTGTTGGTGTTCTTGGAGAACTTCCATAACCTTGGAGCCCTGCTTTTGCTGAATACTTATCAGCCTTGACCTATCAAGCAAATAAAATATGAATAAATGAAAATGCAATCTTCTCTATAGTAAGCTGATAACAAAGAATCAGTATTTGACAGATTCAATGAAACAACATAATCACATGTAGCTGCAACATGTTCAATGAATTACAATGACCAGCCTTAGCCTGATAAACAACAATGAATTCGGAATCGCTACCATAGAAGGAAGAAACTATACCTCTGCAAGATCCTCTGCCAGGCTTTGAAGCTGACCAGTGAGAGAAGAAACCTGCTGTTGAAGAGCTGGAATGACCTGTTTGGCCTGCTTCAATTCTGAGCCTTGCTTCTCCACAAGATCTTGAAGCTGAGAATTCATCACATCCGGGAAGAGTACCGCACTCTTCAACGACTTGATTTCCTCTCTTTGCTTCAAGCACAAATCCTTCAGCTTTTCCACCTACACATAGCATGTTTCAATCAGCTAATCTTTCTCAAAATCAATTCTATCACATAACAGACACAAGTTTCTCCACATAATTGATTTTAGCTTCAGAATCAATTGTAGACACATTCAACAAAGCAAAGTAACTTGGTATAAATCACCTCTTTCAAAATTCAATCAGGACACTAACAATTGCTATAAACAAATAATTTCTCTGCACATAAAATTGACAAGCTAACCCGATTACAAAGATTAACAATTCAATCAAAATGCATGCTCCATAACCGTATCTGAATCCCAAAACAACATTGCAAAATTGGAAACAACATGGATAATTCAATGCAAGAAAAACACAACCATTTGATTACCTCTTTATTCTTGTCCTCAAGCATGCGCTTGAGCTGAGAAATCTCCATCTCATGCTCCTTATTGATATTGAGAAGCTCCCTCTCACTCCTAAGCACCATAGCCAGAGTCCTGGTATTCCCCTTCACCTCAGTCAATGCCTTCACCTTCTCCTTCTTCTTCTCCGACGACGACGCCGTGCCTTTCCCGAACAGCTTCTTCTGCAGCGCAGAGAAACCCGCAACCTTCTTCGCATCCTTCTTCAGATCCTGGGCAATCACATCGCAGGGAATGGTCAACCTGGTCCCCGCCGCCTTGGGCTTCTTCTCCATGAACCTCTTCACCATCGTGGTCAGAGTAGGGTCCACCTTCTTGGTGGAAGCTACTACGGTTGAGGGTTTCGCCTTCACAAGAGCACGGGATGAAGAGGATTTCTGGTGGTGGTGGTGGTTCGAGGTCAATTCATAGGATGAAGATGGATCGGAGAAGTGAGAAGAGGTTGAGGATCGGGAATCGTAGGAACTGTACCGAGATGAAGGTTTCAGAGAAAACGCCATTGATGATGCAGAGAGTGAGAGTGAGAAGAAGAAGAAGATGAAGAAGAAGAAGAAGAAGAAGAAGAAGAAGGAGAAGAGGAAATTTCTGAGCCGTTGGATTTCGGGAGGAGGACACGTGGCGGGTGATTAGGGGTGGACCTTTTTGGCGCAGTGCGAATTCAAATTTTCACGTGTGGGGCGCGGTTGATTGAAATGGAAATTACGAATTTGCCATCAGTTGGGTTTGTTTTTTTCTTCTCTGGGGGCACACAGTACAGAATGTGAATGTTCTGTGCTTTGTATGTGTACCGTTGTTATCTGAAGATTTTAATTTCGAATCTTCACTTGCTATTTATATATGTTTGACTTCCATTAATTGTGTACTTTAAATTCTCCTAAATTTCTGGTTCAAACATAATGAGGAAAATTCCTGCAAATTATGTTTACAAGAGTTCGTATCGGTATTTATTGATTGATGAAATCAATTTATGCTTAGGGAAGAGGATTTCACTGTATGTTTGGTTGAAGTGATTATGGGGGAGAGAGAATTAGAGTGGAGAGAGGAATTCAATACTTCAAGCTTGTATTATGAAAGTGGGTTTGGATAACATGGAGCCCGAAAATCGGGCTCCAAAATTAGAGCCCTGGGTTTGACCGGTGATCAACCTTAATTTCATTTTTGAATTTTTTTAAAAAAATTTATTAATTTACATTAAAACTTAATTAATGTACAAATCTCAATTTAATTCAATTAATCAGTTAAACCTCCCTTCTTTTCTATCCCAATTTCAAAACATTTTTCAAATCTTATCACACCAATTTCTCTTAAAAACCAACAAATCATATCTCAAACAAAATCACCCCACATAACTAATTAACGGCTTTCTCTTCCCAGCCACACACGACTTTCTTCTTCTTCCTTCCTCCACACCAGTTCCTTACCCTACCCAGAGAGACAAAAGGCGCGGCGAGACACCTTCAGGTGCGGTGGCTCAGTCCAGGAAGAGGCTTACGTGCCGTAGTTGGGCTCGGGCAAGGGAGTTGAAGCTGCGGTGGTTACCACTGATTTCCGCAGTCTCCTTTCCTTCTCCTCTCCCCGTCGCAACTCTCACCGGCAACACCGTCGCCACATCGCCTCGCCGCATTAGATCCCGGCTGGTAGTCGCCTTTGCTACAGCTACAACAATCGCCACCGCCGATCCTTTGTCAATGGATGCGCGGGATCTAGATCTCAGGTTCACAGATCTTTCATGAGGTGAGTTCTTTTCTGGATTTGATGGTTTGAAGGAGCTTCTGGGTTGGGATTTTGGGTTTGGATGGTTCGGATTTCTGGGTTGAAGGAGTTCTTCTGGGTTTGAAGATGAAGAGCATGATGAAGATGTTGATGTCGTTCATATTGATATTGTGTTGGTGAGAAGAAGAAGAGTGGGTTCTGATGATGGTGTCTTTGAGCTTCAAATTTGATATTGTGTTGTAAAGATTTGATTTTTCTGTTGGTTTAGTGTTCAGAACACTGTTGAGCATTTTTTTGTTCATCTAGATCTGATTCATCTTCTTTTTGTAAAATTTCGGATTTGGAGATTCAATGAATGGATAAATTTCTGGGTTTGAGATATGGGGGAAGATGAATGTGGAACAGGAAGAATATGAGATTTTTATTAACTTAAACCGTTTACTACGATTTTCAAATTAAATATATTTTTTTTATTTTTTTTAAGTGAAGGGTGATAGCAGGTCAAAAACAGGGATCCAAAATTGGAGCCCGAAAAATAGGGCTCCATAGTAGCGAGACCCTATGAAAGTAGTAGGATAGAGTCATATGGGGGGAAAAAAATGGCACTCACTACATTTTTGTGGTCTTTCCAATTGGAAAGGGAAAATGCTTTCTACAAAAAAACGTTACGTACAAAGTTTAAGTTGGGAGGTTGAAATGGAGAAAAATATCAAGGGCTATCTGTGACGGTAAAGTATCTATCAGAGTTTAAAGAAAATTTTACCGAATTTCTATAAGAATATGTTATGCTCTATGGTAGCGAATGTTGGCTCTAACGGAAAACATGATAACAAAATTCGAAGTAGAAAAATGAAAAATGTTAAGATGGATGAGTTGTCACACTTGAAAATGATAAAATATGTAATGAGCTTGGATTGGCGGGCCCTTCCTGATCACCGGATCCCACTAAGAGGAGATTTAGTTCACAAAGATGTCATGAGAAGCTCAAGTTAAGGCGAGACATTAAGACACACTTTACCCTCATTATTCGGACACAGTGTCTTGTGGACTGGGCAACCCTTCATAATCATTAGGTCCCGCCAAGAGGCGATTTAGTTCACAAAGATGTCATGAGAAGCTCAAGAGAGGCAATCTCCTTCAAAGTGGCTATAGTTGAGACGAGCATGAAGCCTTGAAAAGTGGAGCAAAGAACAAGACATCACTCATTCGGCAAATTAAGTAGCGAGCGCCCTTCATTGGGCAACCATACGGAAGGTCAATAGGCGCCCTTCAGAGTCACCAATGTGGACACTTGTGTGATTTTCAGATTTTCTTATCAAGGCATAATTAGGCCTTTGCCTTAGGAATGTTGTAAAAACTTTTGGGATGAGCACTATGAGGCCCAAAAGTCTATCTGTGATTTGGACCAAGGGTTTGAACATACTCACTATAAAAGGGAAAAGTTTATTCTTGTAAAAATACTAGTTCTCACTTATACCAAAAGCAGCTAGGTTATAAGGCTCTACCTATGTTAAGTTTTGGATCTAGATTGTTCTTATTGCTCACCAAGCGTGAACATAAATAAGGTGCCCACTAGGGTGGACAAGTTTCAAACTGGTCCACCAGTGGACCATCATCATACGCCGTTGAATATGAGAATCTTGAAATATTCTTTCATTGGATGGCTAGGATTAAATGATGATTAAAAGGATAAAAATGTAAATTTAAGATTCTCCCCTTCAACACTGTTCTTCTCAAAATTAAAATTATTTGTGAGAGTGAGAAAAACTATATTTCTAGGTTTGGGAATGTTGGCAGCAGGTTTCTTCTTGGAAGGGGAGAAGAAAGGTTGAATCATATCATAGACAAAGGAAGAAGAAAATGAAAGTTAACGAAGAATATGAGTTAACACAAAAAAACTCATCTTCTTCCTCTTTCTTTCTGAAACTCTCCATCTCCTCTAAATTGCAAAATCCACCATCACCATTAAAAATCCCAGTATCCTCATCATCCTCTTCTTCCAACTACATTTTCCCTTCATCTTTTATTTCTTCTTTTTCTACCCACCACTTCCACTCAAATCATACTCCCATTCCTTTCTTTTTTCTTCCATCAGAACAACCATAAACCCAAAAAACCCAGGAAAAATATTTCGTTCCTCCTTTTGCTGGATCTGTCAAGAAAATGTTTTTCTTTCCTCATCCTTTTGAGGGATCTGTTACCAAACCCATTATTAATTTTCAATTTCAGAAAATTAAACTAAAAAAGGCATAAATTTCAACCTCATTTTCTCCCTTTCTTGATTCATCTTTAATCCCTCATCTTCTTGTCTCTTTCATGTTTCTTCCATCTCCCCTCAATCCCTCACTGAACCCAGGTTAACAAATCTGACAAAGAACAGTGGATTGGGGATATTCTCCCCTGCAACACTGTTCTTCTCAAAATCTGCAATATCAGAATCGGTCATGTTCGTCGCCATGGCCAAAGCATTGCTGCACATGTGCTCCACGTGAATCTGCCCTTTCTCCAGAGCCTTCCTCACCTGCTTGTCGGCTCCGTCGTGGGAGAATCCGTCTAAGCAGGTTACCTAGTTGGTTATGGCGGA
This sequence comes from Lotus japonicus, assembly GCF_012489685.1. NCBI lineage: Eukaryota > Viridiplantae > Streptophyta > Magnoliopsida > Fabales > Fabaceae > Lotus > Lotus japonicus. The sequence goes on along the minus strand of NC_080046.1, from coordinate 60,063,344 downwards.
GGAGATGAGAGTTTTGAGGTCATCTGCGTGCTGGTAGAAAGTCTTCTTGTTTGGGTACAGTTTGAGATCGTTCTGCGCCTCTTTGAGCTCGTCGAGGGTGCGAGTGAGGTTGTTCCCGTCACCGATGTCGACGTCGCTAGAGAGGATAGAGGATTTGATCTGGTGTTGTGAGTCTGGTGAAGAAGATGGAGAAGGATCCAGATCTGGTGAAAGGGGAGAAGGATTTAGGGTTTAATTTTTTTTTATAGTTAAATTATTAAAAACACCCTTGGTCCACCAGTGGATCAGTTTGAAACTTGTCCACCCTAGTGGGCACCCATAAATAATAAGAGAAGATATGCATGGGATGACGCCTAGTGAGGAATCTATAAATTTCAAGATGTGGGAACAATATACATAAATAAATAAATAATTTATAGCAATAAAAATATAACAAAATATTATTAACTATATATAATACTCGTGCTTTTCAAATTTTCATTATAGTATCATATAACATTATACAAAAATATATTTTATTTTAAATAAATAAATATTAAAATATTTTTTAGTTATAATTTAAAAATAGACAAAAAAAAATTGAGTTGAGACATTTCAATAAATAGTATTGGAGTTATATTTGTGTAAATAATTTATATTTCATTTTCAACTTGAGAAATTGAACTTACAACTAGTAATTAATATAATTAACAATATAAAAGGTTATTAGTAACTAATTAATATTAATTTGAGTCAATTTTTCTTTTACTCGTCATTAATATTATTAATAATAATTTTTTTCTAAGTCTTGATTAATAATTAAAATTTCAAAAATGGTAATGTCTTATTTTAAAATTTCTTATTTTTATTAATATTTAATATTATATTTATTAATTAATATAAATATTATTTATAGCTAATTAATATTGTTATTATTATCGTATAGGTATAGGTTGAGTGAAGTTTTCTTATATTAATATTAATAGGAGCAGAAAGTTCAAAAAAAAATATTAATAGGATCAGCTTTTATGTTTTAAAACTTAGTTTTTTTTTACGGGCTAAAACTTAGTTGATATTCATATAATTTATACATTGCTATTATTAGAATTTAAGAAATCTTTAGACTTAATAATGATGTTTACCATTAATCCCTTTCTTTAGATCAAATATCTCTTATTTAGAAAGTGTACAAGAATGGGGCCTTCCCCTCCTTGTAACCAAAAAAAAAAGTGTACAAGAACTATCGATGATCTGAATGACTAGTTCTCTTTTGGCAATAATGTTAGGGTTTACCAGCTTTAAAATATCATCACCAATGGCAAAGCGATTGATGCAGAATGTAGTAGTTGATATGTGTAAGGCTATGTTTTGTCAATCAATTGAAATGTGAGATGTGATTTGGTGTAAGGCTATGGTTTTTTTATCGAAATAATCATAGCCTTATGATTGAAATATCCTTAATGGCCAAGATTTGGAGTCATTTAAAAGTTCGACACCTCGGCGGCAATTGATGATTTTGGATTCTCTCCAACCCAATCTTCTATAGCAAACCTCCAGCAGTTTTATGACCATTGATTGCTATATATATTTAAGGGATGAGGTTTATCAAGATAAAATATTAATCGATCAGTAAAAACCTTAAATGTCCAATTTGCACTGGCAGGATCCTCCAGCTGCTGGATAGGATCTGAATTCGCAATTGATCACGTCCATTTTTGAATATTAATTTATGATTTAAAAAGTTCAAAATCTAGGTGGAAACAGATAACGTCCCGTTTTGAATATTAATTTATGGTTTAAAAAATTCGTCATCTTGGTGGCAATTGATTACTTCCCCGAATGAATATTATTTTATGATTACTGTACTTTCCTTAAAATTTCTAATCAATACTTTCCTTTCCAATTAATTATCAAACACTATATATGTGTGTATTGGTCAGTAAAAAAGTTCACAGTGATCAATAGCATCTGAGCCGGTCCATAGGTCTTGCAAACAAACAAGTACCATTGTGGTGGATGAAATAACTTAGGTAAGAAACATATTGTCTTTGCGTTGACTGTTCGGATTGTTTCGACTCAATCATCTAGTCTATGAATACATGTTTAGTCATTCATTAACTTAAGCATTACTCACTGTGCAGACTTTGAATTATTCTCTGAGATTCTCTCTTCACTCTCTCACTAACTTGAGCGTAAGCGTTTCTTTCGCAGATTCACCACTCACCGTGCCAATCCTGCTCCACTACGCCTGAGAAGCTTTCTAAGGCCGCTCACTATCATCAGTGACCAAAAACCGCCATCAATCTCAAATCAGGTAGAATATTATGTTAGTTATTAATGAAGGATTAAAATATTAAAACATATGTTTTATTATATTTGCACGTTTTTATTGAAGTGAAAATAACCTTTTATGTTAAATTTATTTAGACGAAACATTCTTAATCTTATAATTTTTAATTTATTAAAGTACCTATACTTTTTTTTTTGCGAGGTTAAAGTGCATGTACACCTAATGTTGATCCCTTGATGCTTTTAATGTTGAGTTATTCTTAAGAGAAGGCAACTATGTTCTAAACACACAAGATTCTAACATCCATTGGTGATGGTCTTAAAATTAAAGTTATCTTAAAAAAAATTCTCACTGAAATCTTAAATACAACTTATTGTAAGGATTTAATTTATATCACTTATAAGTTTTTTTTTACACATACATCAAAATTACATCTCTCAAATTTTTATGACATTCCAGTTAAAGCAGCAAATCCCAAACTGAACATGCCTTGACTTTGACCTACATCATCATCTTCCTCTCTTCTCTTATCTCATGTCTCAGTTTTCTTCGACAAAAAAATATTTTATTTAATGTTTTCTCAGTAGTAGTACAGTAGCATCATAAAAAAACACTTCAATTTTTGTCAAAATCTGAGTGACCCAACTGCAAAAAAATCCATTCCCAATTTTTTTTTTTTTTTGTAATAACCATTCATCGTACCTAAACAATCAATCTAGGGTTCTTTTTTCCCCAAATTGAAAAATTGCAATTGTGCTTCTCAACAAACTCAAATTCATTCTTCAGGGGTCGTCGCAGAAAACCAATGGGTCGTTCTCGAGGGAATTTTCAGCACGCCGATGAGGACCCCAACCAAAGGTTTGTTTGATCTCTTTCTTACTATATACTTTCGTTATTTGTTGTTAATGGAAAATGGGTTTCACTCCTCTGTCAAAATGCATTTGTGGGTGTATGGATTCTGAAATCAAAATTGAATTTTGCAATAGTTGTTTTTTTGCTGAATGTGTGTGACTGGTTACAGAAGATGCAGTGAAATGTAATGTTATGGTGATTTTGAAGTTGTTGTTTTGTTGTTTGTGCAGGTCCAGGAGAAAAAAGAATGCTGCCAGTGGTGAAAATTTAGAATCTGGAGCTGCAGGTAGATTTTTCCACCATCCTACACTATCTTGATTTGTTCAATTCCACAGTGAATGTGAAATTACATTGTGTACTAATACATTAGCATATCCATTAACTTTAACTTACTAAACTGAGGTAACCATGACCATTTTCATGCACTATAAGTCTGTACTGTGTAAGTGTAACTCTACTGTATTGTAGAAGTAAGCTTTAAGTTATGTTTTCCTGAAGATATTTATTAAATAGGTGTTGCCTGGAGTTTCTTTTTCGAAGTTATGAATTCATTGGAGTTGTACTGGCAGGCTTGTGGAATGTCTGTTTAACTAGCTGTAGTAGTGATTTAGAGCTTTAACTATCTGTTTATTGATTGTTGATTCATGGATACTGATGTTTGATTCTACTGGTTGTCATGTGAGCCAGGTCAAGGAGTAAGTGAGGGGGGAAAGAAAGCTCTGTATCACTGCAATTATTGTAATAAAGATATTTCAGGGAAAATCCGTATTAAATGTGCCATGTGCCCGGATTTTGACTTATGTATAGAGTGCTTTTCTGTTGGAGCTGAGGTGACACCTCACAAAAGCAATCACCCTTACAGGGTTATGGTCAGTAGCCATTACAATCAAAATGTTTTCTAATGTCTTGTTGATTTAAAGCTTTTGTTTGAGAGGGCTTATGTATTGATTTTCATGCTAGACTGCTAATTGATCAGATTGAGGACAATTAGAGTATGAATTGGTTGAGTTAGTTAGATTTGAAATTCACTCTGAAGCTGTTTTGCTATCATGTGTGGAGTATTTAACTGAATCTGCCAAACTGCTCTTAAATTGCATTTCTGAGTTTTGTCAGTTATGATTGCTTTGTTACTCTATCATGGTCTGTTTTAATATGATTTTATTTTGCTAGGATAATTTGTCTTTCCCTCTTATTTGCCCGGACTGGAATGCAGATGATGAAATTTTGCTTCTAGAGGTACTTTATATTTATTTCCTCAAAGTAACGGTGACTAGTACTTCAAAACTACGAAGCATAATATTTGGTGTTCAAAGAAGAAATCTAGTATTTACATCTGACCTTTCTAGCGATAATTTTTTGGTTTTAGGGAATTGAAATGTATGGCATGGGAAACTGGACAGAAGTTGCTGAGCATGTTGGGACAAAGAACAAACAATCATGCATAGAACACTATCAGAATGTATACTTGAACTCCCCGTTCTTTCCTCTTCCGGTATGACAGACATTTAATGAAGCCCAATCAGTGGTTCTTATTATCTTTATTCTTATAAAGTTATTTTAAATCCTGACCTTTCTTATTTTCCAGGACATGTCTCATGTTGTTGGGAAAAACAGAAAAGAACTTCTCGCCATGGCAAAAGGGCACGGTGAGGACAAGAAAGGTTTGTTCCAATACAAAACATCAAAATCATTTGGTTTTTTGTTTTTTTTTTCACTTGCATAGTATTCTGTTGTAATTTGGCATGCTTCATATATCACTACTTTTGGATGGCATAAGCTTGTACCCTGTAATATAAGATTATGTATAATGTATCTCCAAGTTAGAAACAATAATGAATTAATACCTGAAGGCATCACTGGTTCAGATTGGCTGAAGACTGTACATGTTGCTCATAATTGCTTAAAATGTTTTAGATAAAAGGAAAAAAAATTATAATCATATATGGTTTCTGATCTTTTACAGATTGGAAGTTCGTGTGTTTTATTCACATTTTTTAATCATTGGACGCTTGTGATTCTTACAGGAATTTCTATGGGGGACCTTAGTGTAAAGGAAGAATCTCCCTTTTCTCCATCTAGAGTCAAGTAAGGCTGTCATTTTTTTTATATGCATTTTCTCTTGCTATCCTCTATACCATTCTCTTTGACTTCTTTTTATTGGTTCAGAGTTGAAGATTCCCATAAAGCTGGTTCCGCTAACCGTTTGCCTTCCAGTTTGAATTCAGGTAAAGCAAAATAAGTTCATCGCTATCATCCATGCAACAATTTTCCCATGTTCATCTTCTTTGCATCACTATGTTGTTTGTATATTTCAGAGTTAGATTCTGGCCCTTCAGGTAGCGCACATGCAGCAGCTGGTGCTAACCAGAAGGCCTCCAATATGGCCCGAGGGAAAGGTGGTCCTGGAATCATTAAAATGGAAGGTGTGCACCTTTTTGTTTGGTACTGAATCCCAATTGAAAAGTTCGAAAAAAGCCAACAACATTTTGGAATAATACCTTTTGCTTCTATTCTTATTAAAAAACGGAAAGACTTTCATTTCATACGTGTGCCTATTGCATGCTTTTCAACCTTAGCAAGAAACTAATTTTGAAGAAAACGTGGCAGTTCTTCTATTACTAGTATAACTAATAGTAAGATGGTGTGTGCTGAGGTAGCTTAAGCAGCTTCTTCTCTTGCACAGCGGTATTGACACCTTTATTTTGTTTTTCTTAGAGGCAGTAGATTGCCTATGTACCATGCATATTCTTTGAGGAAATTTATAACTTAAAATATTCTTTATTGAACTTCCTAGTTCCTTTGTCACTGACAGATTCTCAAGGAGACAGAGATTTTGGAGGAAAGAAGCCAAATTCCTCAGGAAATGAAGGTCCTTCTTTAGTAGAAGCAAGTGGTTTTAACGCAAAAAGACAGGAATTTGATCCTGAATATGATAATGACGCTGAACAACTACTAGCTGAAATGGAATTTAAGGACAATGACACCGAGGAAGAGCGGGAGATAAAATTACGTGTCTTGCGTTTATATTCAAAAAGGTAATGGTTTCTCTTCCTGGAACATAAACGCTCAACCGTTAACAGAAATGATGTTTCAAAGTATTTGCAGAGTGTTGCTCACACTTCCATTTTAAAATTGAAATATTGCTGCAGGCTTGATGAAAGAAAGCGTAGGAAGGATTTCATACTTGAAAGAAATTTGTTATACCCAAATCCATTTGAGAAGGATTTAACTCCTGAGGAGAAGGCAATATGTCGGAGATATGACTTATTCATGCGCTTTCACTCTAAGGAAGATCACCTGGAATTGCTTAGAACAGCTATTTCTGAACACAGAACTTTTAGAAGACTTCAAGAGCTTAAGGTTCGAGACATTCTTATTTTTCCTCTCTTCTGAAAATGTAGCCTGTTTTTTGTGGCATTTTGGGATCATTATATTCTGGATCGTTATAGTTTGTTAAAATACATGAACATGGTACTGCTTCTGGGCGGTTAGGAATTTTTTCATACTGGGCAGTCTGGGTATGCAATTTTTTAGGTGTCTTATGAGGATCTTGGTTAAAGCATTTCTGTTAGTCAATCCGTAGCACTAGATATTATGTTGGAAGAATTGGTTATTTAAAATATATCAGATCTTAGATTTGTATTTGTAGTTGTACATTTATGATTTCAATGGATGCTTCTTTTAACTGCTGATATTATGTGATTTGCATACTGCAATACACAAATCAAACAGTGGACATTAACTCTTACATTTGTGTTCTATGGTACTGCAGGAAGCCCGGGCTGCTGGTTGCCGCACTTCAGCTGAAGCAGAAAGATATCTGGTACAGAAGAGAAGAAGGGTAGCTGAAGAGAATGCTCTGAGGACAAAGGAAAGTGCTCTGCAGGTTGGCCCAAGCAGTCAGGCGGTTCCAAATGCATTAATGTCTCCAGACTCTACTGGCAAGGATATAAGCGTGAGACCTGCCACTTCAAGCTCTGTCAATGAAATCGATGTAACCGGATACTACGGAGCAGATTTACTTTCTGAACCTGTAAGCAATCTCTTTCCTAAGACATTATTCACTGATCCGTGTTATTGGTTTTCAAATGTAGCCATCCGCTGAGTATGTGTACAAATTTCATTTTTCTAGGTTCTTGTGGTGCCTGCCATTTTGTTTTTGGATAATATATCACTGTCTTTGCCAAGTTTGCATTTTAAATCAGTACATTATTTCTTCATATATTTTCTGAATCTATCATCGCTGTAATTTCTTGGCAGGAGAAACGCTTATGCTGCGAGCTAAGGTTGCCTCCAGCGGTGTATCTAAAGATGCAAGAGCAACTGTCTGTACAAATGATTGCTGGCAATGTCTCTACAAAATCAGATGCTCACCAATTATTCAAGATGGACACCTTCAAAATTGACAGGGTGTATGATATGCTCATTAAAAAGGGATTTGGTTCACCCTGAGAAGTCTCATGCTTCATCATCTGTGTCACCTCATTATCTATCAACCTCTTCTAGCCTCCAGTTATCAAAATCAATTTATGTTGTTGTTTGTATATCAATATCTCTCAGAAATTTTGAAGTGTTGTCTCAAGTTTTAGTTATCAGCTGAGTTATCGCAAGGATGTACTATACACAGGAGTTAACTGATATTGGATAGAAGTTATGAGTGTATAGGGATAGGAGTAGTCTAGGTCAGGATAGGCTTTGGATAAATAAGTCTGACCTACTTAAAAATTTTAAGGTTTGTGTTTGGATGCTTAGGAGAGAACTATGAATTGTCTTCATATGAAAATCAATGTAACAAGGGCGCATAGCCCAGTCTTCAATCATAAAGCAGTCATTTGGTCATTATCTGCTCTTTTATTATGCTATTATGAGGGTGCGTTATTATGCCATTGGTGGTTAATTAATTTGGCTATTAATTGAGAAGTTACATTCTCGTTATGTGGCTCAGTTTTGCTCTCCATTCACTCATATGCTAAGTGTTGCTTTGGCTCATCACTCTTCTTTTGGTCGACCTGACCAGTTAAAGACTTTTTGAGAGAACAGTTAAAGACTTAACTCTACTAAGGTTCGGTTTAATCTATGGAGCTTAAACCTACTAAATATACTAATTTTTTTTATAACTTTATTCTACTAAATATTTTTTAGAATGACCTTATGTTTAGGCCTTAGGGGGGACAATTTATATTAATTCAAATTGATTAATAATCTTTTAACTTTCAAAATAAAGAAGCCATGAATTTTTTTCATTTATGGTATTATGTAGTTATTATTACTTGAGTTCAAAAATTTCAAGTGAGATAATTATGACTTAAATGCAAATTATTTATGACAATTAATTTGTATTTATCTCAATTATTTTTTAAGTACATTATATTTATATTTAGGGGAAAATTCAAAATTTAAAAAATTATTAATTTTAAATTTATTAGAATTCCATTAACTTTCAAATTAATGAAAGCGCACCAACAGTGTCCAGCACAATTGGTAGATAGTTGAACTCCTTAAATAGTTTCAGACCAACAATGTCCAGCACAATTGGTAGATAACTGAACTCCTTAAGCATATAGTTTCAGGTTCAATCTCTGGACAATGTGTATGAAGAATGTTTTGTTGGGAAAAACCTACCCACTTAATGTGCTCTTTGAGTCTCGAGACCATTAGTCTCGTCACTTCAACTGTGAGGATACCTTAAGAAAACAAAAATTAATGACCGAAGCACTGACATGAGACGATGAATGAGTAGTGAACTATGATTTCCACGCGGGCTAGTGACTGAGCAAATAATATGTCACATTTGTGTTATGATATCATAAGCACTTATTTTAATTAAAAAACTGAAAAGCTATGAAAAAAGATTTTATCAAGGGACCAATTTATATTCACCCCAATTTATATTCACCCTTATAAGCTAGGGACTAAAAAAATATTTAACCCTGAAAAAAAACTAACGGCCTCGTAAAGCCACTTGAAGTTGAATTATGTTGTAGTGAGATATTTTCTTTTTCTTTTTTGGTTAAAAGAGCTAGCTACGAAAACTGAATGGGTAGCAAAATAGACACATATAATTACTTTGAACAAGTGAAAAATTTGAGATGATCCTTTAGTTGCAACATTACAAATTACAGTTAAACTGCAAGATATTAACCCACCCCAACACCGGAGGGAACCAACGAATAACAGGAGCATTCCACAGTGACAAATCTAGAAATTTTAAGTTATGAGATATGCATATAAATTCATATAAAAAGTTTTAATATATATTATTAGAAGTGAGTGCATTTTTTACCAAATGGGGTACAATTAGGGACATTTTTTACCATAGAGGTCATAAAAAACCACATACTTTTACTACTCAAATGAGAGCATTTAGCAATGTGGAATACAAGTGAGAGCATTTTGCAACGTGAAACCCAAGTGATGACATTTTTTAGTAAAAAAAAACCATAAAAAACCACATACTTTTACTACTCAATTTTTTTTCTAATGATGTTTTGCAAAATCAAGTGAGGGCATGTGCCCTCATTGTGGTGTACCTACATCCGTCACACGAAACATGTTTCAGACCCCCTCGTCTAGACCCTCCTTCGCACTATGGGCTCTAGCCATGGTTTCATACTTCCATTACACATAGAATCAAAACCCTTGAAGAGCATTCTCAAACACAAGGGCTAGGTTGCTTATTACAACAATCAATATATGAGGAAAATGTGTGGGGAGAAAAGTTAGAATTGCACAACAAAGGAGAAAATCAAATTAAGTTTGAACAATAGTGCCACTTGACATGAAGAATCACATTATGGTGCCATTATTCTTACTAGAAAGCAATTTCCAAGTTTAAAACTGAAATATTTGTTTGTTGTAGTTTAGTTTTATGTATTTCAGAGTTGTTTTTGAAAAGAGAAAAATGATGATGCACAGAAACATTTTTACACTGTCAACCAATCAGATTGTAAGGATGTGTCTAGTCAATTAATGAAATTAAATAAAAAAACTGATTTTCTCACATTTTTAAAATCTAATTAGTTGATTGTGTAAAAAAAACTTTACACCGTCAGTACATAGAAATTAAACTCTTTTGAAAATTATTTTTCAAGAAATAAAACTATTTGAATGTTGTTTTCCAGCATTAGAAAAGCTAAATTTTGAAAATTAAAATTAGAAACATAAAACATCTTTTTGTTGTTTTGGTATTTACATTTTTAAAGCTGAAAATGAGAATTTTTGAAAATAGGTTTTAAAATCTCAGTTTTAAAAAATAGAAAACTGTTTTTTAATCAAACAAAAGAAAAGAAACATAAGAAACAATCAAAAACCACTGGTTTTCTACAGGTTTAACAAAAAATCTCAAATTAGCTACATTTGTGATTTATCTTGATTTTTTATGATAGAAGAAATAAAAGAAAAGAAACAGAAGAAAAGAAACAGAAAATCAAAACACATGCTAACTAGGCCCGAGCAAAACTAATCCATATAGCATCCACAAAAAGAAGAGGCTCGAGGTCATGATTCTCAAAAGAAAATCCAACTGCCGAGCTCCCGCTTTAGCCATGAAATCCGCACAAACATCCACTTTTCTAAGGCTACAGACTAAACGCACCTCCCACTATCTGCTAAGAAGGTCTGTCATCCTGGACTTGAACCAGAGACCTCGCCTCGAAAGTAAATCATCGCACAGATCAGCTAATTCCAAAATCAGCCGACATCACAAACATTTAACTGGTTCACCAAGACCAGTTTTTCAAACTGAGCAGCCATATAAACAGGTCCACAAAATTTTATAATTTTTATAAATACCAAATGATTCATGGTCAAAAGCCAAAACTACTTAAAATCTAGTCTACTTGCAAATTTTGCGCAAGGGCTAACTCTGATATGCAGTTTCAACTGGTATGTGCAAAAGTGCATCTAACACGCACATGACCCTAAAATATACCATCCTTCCTATATAGAATGTCGATCTAATGAAAAACTCTAAGTCCAAAAAACATAAGCTATACACTACGACAGTCATTATACTCCGCATGTATTACTTACCCCAGGTCCTGTTGGTTTTGTTTTATATACAACAAGGAGGGTGATTCCCACCTCTAGTATATATATTCAGGAGAGAAAATTCCCCATCTACCGCTTCCATATAATCATCATGCAACTTGTATTGCTTCCGCTGCATCAAGTTTTGCTCCAGCACAATCAAAGCTCTCCTCCATCATCACGTTTTCCTCGCTCTCTTCAGTTTTGTCAGCGCCGCCGTCATTGTCAGTGCTACCATCACTTCCACCACCAGAGTTGTCCTTGTCTTCTTCGACAAAGGCATCAAGCGGCTTCTTTTCATCATCAGCATTGTGAGTGCCATCATCACTGCTGCCACCAGAGTTACCCTTGTTTTCATCAATGGCATGAAGTGGCTTCGACAAAGTTGTTCCCTTCATGCTTTCCGGGTCCTCAGGTGCTTCCAGACCAGATATTTCTGGCTCGACCTTCTGAGCAACTTCAACTTTGGCAATTGAAGATGATTTGCTTTCTACAGACACGGAACCATCTACCACTGCAGAATTAGCTGACAGCCTGATGCCGGAACTGACATTCGGTGATAAGTAGCTACAAATGTCAGGCTTTCCCATTATGTCAACCCACTTGTTCTCAATCCAATCTCGGGAAATTCGAAGATTCTTCTTCTTGACCAATAGCAACTTCTCTTCACCTAAAGAGAAAATCATATTACCAATCATGAGATGTCTAGACCAAACAAAACACGATTCATAAAGTTCTGGACTGTTCATTCATGAGTCAGTGAAATATAGCACAACATAACAAAAAGAACATATATTACACCCTACCAGGGCAATAAACCTGCAGCTTTCCATCTCCACTAGGATTGACTGCAGTTATCACACCTTCCCACCATCCATCACACCACCAGGCATCCACTGCTGCTCCAACCTCAAAAGTATCACCTGCAGTATAATCAGGAGGGCTTGGCCGGACAGTTAAGCGGCCTGAACATCGCATGCCCAGTTTGTCAGGAGCGGCCACCCTAGAAGCAGGGACCCATTCCTACACATGTTAACAACACGGCTGAGAATCGTATTCTTTCACTAGCTTCACCGCTAGGGCTCAATCAGTGAGATGACTGAACTTCTTCCAAGCCCAAAAATAACAATCATTATACTTGATTAGAAAAACACCAAGCACTTAATTTATCACACATATGGATAGAGAAAGAGAGAAGAATTCTATGCATACCTCTAGTTTCCCTTCATCATCTACATCCATCACATCCTCATGCAGGACCTTCAGCCGCCTCTGGGACATGCTCAAGATTTTACATCTAAACCAGCATCCTCTAATGCCACTATCATTAGAGAGAACCTCTATCTTGTCACCAACCTTAAGAGACTCTTCAGGCTTAGGTCCAATCACCGTGATACCCATTGTTTTTCTTGATAATTTTAATTTCAAACTTGGGTATTTTGGTTCATATTTTTCCATTCCATTCATAGGAGCTGAGTTTTGCAGATCAGAAGGCCCCTTTTCAAGAACTTGATGCCCCATAGAAATTCTACTCTTCTTATTGGTGGACAGTAAGAGATCATCTTGGGTGATGTTCTCATCATTTCCTGTGGGCGATTTTTGACACTTGGCCTTTCTCTTGGGGATAATAGGACTATCCAAACAAGAAAGTATAGATTGGTTACCATATCCACGCAGCTTGGTAAGCGTGAAGGGCTTAAGCTTGTTGTTTTTAAACTGCCTAAAGCAAATATGGATCTCAGATAAAGAGGTATGGGGCACAGCAGCCAGGTATTCCTCAAAATGCTTAGGTGTCAAAACTATTGCAGGACCATTGACGCACTCAGCACTGACCACCTGAACATGAGGGGTGATGAAAACCTCTCCGGCGTGCAGATCCAACTCTGGTATCACATGCTTAACTTCCTGACCATGGTGAAACCACCGTACCTTTACCTTTTTTTGTTTCTTTTTGTCTTCATACATGTCTTCCAAGTAACCAATATAGTGGTTTTCCTCTTCAGCCATTATGTAAACAAATGAATGAACCTGAAAATTAGAAGAAATATATTGAGAACCATAAAATTACCCCTCCGCCCATAGTCGTGAATGATACCAAGAGTCGGAGGAAATAGGTGTTAATTAAGATATAAATGAAACAAATTTTCTTACATATATGGTCGTCCCATTCCTGCAGAACCCTGAGTAGTGCTTCAGCTGTTTTGCACAAAACCAAGCAGTGCCTGACCATTCAATATCTGAACTTTGAAATTTCAACTTCCTAGAAATCTGGAGAACAGAAAACAAGGGTATGGTGAGCTGATCATATCATATTCATTTAAAGAAACAAAGGAAAATAATGAGAGGTGGATTTAATTGATTGTCATTTCTATACCAGCTTGTCAGGTAAAGTTTTTTTGTTAACATTGATTCCATTGATTCCAGCTGTTAACATCTTGAGAGATTCTACAACTTGTGCTGAATCATCCAGCTGTACACCTGCCAAAGAAAAATTGAGGTTGTTCAGATATTTCTTTCTTGCCCTGCCAAATTAATTAAGGCTCGCATCCAAATAAAAAGAGAAAAATAAAACAGCAGTCATGTTTAATTCAGATGTATGCAGCCTTACACCATAAACTACATGTTCGGTTGGAAAGAAATGAGAATGAGAAGAAAGATTTTAATCAAGTTTCCTTATTTGGTTCAAAAAAAAAGAAGGGGAGGGGAAGGATCTTAATCATGTTGCCAAATCCATCGTCCCCAACTTTTGTCTCCCCCTAAAGGTAGGGGAATTTGCCTCATGTCCCTTCACCTCCATTATAATTACTCCCATCCCATCCCATCCCCTCCTTTGAAGCAAACACACTGTAAGGGGAGAGACTTTTATTACAACTACCCATGGTCCCAACTCACAAAACAGCAAATGTACCAATGCACAAAAAATTAAAAAGAAAATCTTCAGATTTCAACAGCCATTCGCTAATCAATCAGCAGAACACAATCACACCACTTTAAATGTGTTAATCTAAAACAAAGATGGAATGAAATAAATTTGACAGATCCACATATACAAATTCAGAACGGATAAATCTAAATTCTAAAACACTAAACAGGTCACAGAAATCGGAGCCTAGCACTGATGGAAAGAGAAGGAAATTAATCAACAAATTGAGTGGTACCCATCTCCTCATGGTGCACGATATGAGCCAACAAACACATCTCTTTCACCACTTTCTATCCTTTATTACCGCGACAGCCTTAACAGTATCAATGAAGCATAGGCATGTAACAAAAATATTAAACAAAATCTGGTAAAAGGAACTTGTTAAAGGTTTAGCGATATTGATAGTTTTTTTCAGGGGAGAGGAGGGGAGGGGTAAATTGTAGGTGCAAGCACTTGGGTAGTGGCATGGTGGAGGATCAAACTTCCAACATCATTATCATCGCATATCTGTAAGGGAGCGAGATTCCGGCATGGCAGAGGGTCAAATTTCCAACATCATTATTATCGAACATTTAAGTAAGGGGAGCGAGATACCGGCATGGCCGAGGAACAAAGTTTCAACATCACACATCTAAGGCAGGTGTCAACAAATCAACACACATGTTACTGCATGTGATTAGTGCGATCTAACGCATTAAATAACAGCTTTAAAGTAACGCGTAAATGGGCTTAAAGAGGCTCAGAAAACGTACACGGATTTATTTTTGTTTCTTCAGTGATTTTAACGTGAACAGCACGTGATCTTTCAGTGACTAGTGATCAGTGTTCTAGATTGGACTAGTATTCTATGGGCTGGGCTCAGTAATATACTAGTGAACTGAGAATTAATGGTCCATAGAAAAATATTTAGTTATCATATGATTTCTTATTTGAGGTCTGAGTGGTTCCTCAACCCTGAAGCCCTAGTTCTCTCATTATTACCTCAATCCTCCACATTCCTAACCTTAATTTTGTTAAGAAGCTTATGCATTTTCTGCCTGATCTGCTCAAAGTAGTAGCTGGCAAGAATGTAATATAACTTGCTCTTCCTATCGAACTTCATAAAGATTGTTCCTAGTCAAAAGGCCCAATTAGCTCTTGAAGCCATGCCGTTTGGGTTCCAACCACACATGTTAACTATAATGAAATATCATAACGCGTTCATTTAAAAAACCTCAAATCATGCTCCCAAGAAAGAAAAAGAATAAATATTTCATAGTGAAAATAATGCATGGTTTCATATAATACATTAACAAAAACGACAGGCCATAACCGGAAGGACAAACCAACCAGGCCTACCCTCACATTTAGTCACTTACCATAATTCAGCAGCTACGAAAGCTAAACACGGTACTGTTATTATTAATTATCCATAATAACATTTTTCAAATTTGATAGATAGCTTATTTTAATACGATTACTTAAGGAGCGTAAATAAAACATTTGGTATGGTACCAGTGCAATTTCAAAACAAACCAATTTACTAAATTCCAATAAAACCATCAAAAAGCACTGACCTCTTAATATCTTTTACCCATAATTATGAAGCATGTATGTGACAGTCAACGACAAGACACCATGAATAAAATCCATACAATACAACTTTCAGGTAAGTAGTCATAGATCAAGAACAAGCAAAGTCAAGTCTTTACATCATGTTAAGCATAACCAACGTAAAACCCTATTGAGTCTTTATGTTGTGTTAGGCAGTTAACTGCCAACGGAAAAAAATCTAATTGAATCTTTATGGCATGGATCAATAATATATAGCATGTTCATGATGGCGTTAAGATGGGATTTCCCCCTTCCCCATGTACAAAATGTGGAAGCAAGAAATTGTCGCTTCGCGTCCGACATCAATTTGAATGGGAATGACGCCTACACAAACACACTAGTAAGCAGCCATGCATCGTCATGAAAAACTCATTCACATGCAGCAATGACATAAACAATTCATACAGCACAGGCCAAGAAGAAGTACAGTTATCCAGTTAATCAAAAGAAGTCAGGCAGCAGTCTGATCAGAGCTCAATACAATGGTTTATAACCAACAACCAACAACCAATCCTTATCCCAGTAGGTGGGGAAAATAACCTAACCATCATGACAAAAATTCCAGAGCAAAAAACCATTCACATAGTAATTTGATTCAGCATATGCATATAATCAACAATTATTCAAAAACAAATCATTCAAAACTTGAAGCACATAAGATTGCAAACTCAAACCAAATTACCTGCAGGGTGTGGACGGTTCTGCGAGACCAAACAAGTGAGCCAGTCGGCAACCTCTCTCCTCGCCCTCCACTTACACGCGTTGATGGGAAAAGTGGATCCATAAGCCTGCACAAATTGGTCAGGGACAACATACATCATGTGCCTCACACTCCTCTCAGTCCCCACAACAGCCAGCACCGAATTCCCCGCCGCATCCTTCAAGTAAAAGTGAACCACACGGCTCCCACGTTCCTGGCATATCACCTGCTCCTCCCAAGCCACAAAAACAGGAGCAGCAGCAACCTCACCAACAGCAGCAGAAGCAGACATTCTCAGCAGCAACCAACAACCAACCCCACTGTAATCACATCAAAACGATAACAAACCAACAATGAGTCGTCGTTCCTCGACCAACCCAAATTGCACTACACAAAACCCTATCACATATCACCGTTCCTAAACCCAACAAAAACCAACCGACAACAACAACAACAACAACAACAACAACCCCAGAAAATAAATTCAATTTTTCTCAAAGAAAAAAGTGAACTCAGAAAGAAAATGGGTGGATCAAAGATTCAACAGAGAGAAAACAAAGCTTCACCGGAAAACCACGGACCAGAGAGCAGAAGTGAAGTCAAACAATGCCCCCACCAAAAACCTGGAAGTTTGAGCGGTGGAAACACGGAGAGGCTAAACTGCATTCACGTGAAAGCTAGGTTTCGCGAAGTGGGGGTGTGTGGGGTTGAACGAAGAAGGGGAAAAAAGCGATGGAAACACGGAGAGGCTAAACGATGAGAGTTCATGGTTTCACCGCTTCCATTGAGAAAGCAAATGGGTTGAGAAGCGATGAAGGGTTTGGGTTTTGGTTGGTGGTGGTGGTGCGGAGCTCTGGTTTTCGCTGCGGTGTGTGTGGTTTTGTATGGTGAATCAGCAGGAGGAGGAAGAAGAAAAGGAGCAGCACCACGAGGGTATAAAAGGAAATTCAGGGTTTCCTAGAGGGATATTCTAGTGCTGCGAGAGCACGTGTACTTATTGACACGTGGCACTTGTAGGATTCTATTTGACTATGTTGATTGTGATCTTGTGGTGTCATTGTTCGTTATCGTGGTGTGTCTCGTGCGGGTGTACGGTAGTGTATGTAACAGGCAAGTGGTACTTGGGTAGTGTAAAATGTAAAATATGAGTTGTGAGTATTTTGGTTTTTTGGAAGATAGCTTTACGACGTCGTTTTGTCCCCAGGGAATGGGATTGGACTTTGGAGGTGGGAGATGATGGGATGGATGAGGGCTTGGGGAGGAAAGGAACTGATTATTTCAATTGAAAAAAGAAAATGAAAAAAAATATTGTGTAGTTGCATTTTGTATAATTTGCAATGTTTGGTTTTTGGTTGGCTCAACGTAATGCAAACGGAAGCTCCTTGGAGCGTCTTTTGAGTATGTACTATAAAAATGCGCAATCACGAGTTTCAATGTATGTGAATGTGTTTTCACGTAGCTTAAACACATACATACTACTGCATGCTTAAAACAATCGGTAATCACGTGCATGTCAAGAATAATGTAGTGTATGTATGTTTGGAAAAGAGAGATGGAATCGTGTATGTACTAAAATTGTGTGAATATGAAGTTATAAGTAATTATGTACGTGTAATTGCATGCGGTTCTTAGCGAGAAAACTCAATCAAACACACTAATAATATTTTAGCATTTCATATAATAGCTTTTGTCTTACTATATGCGTAATTCTAGACTGAAGGATTAATTAACAACATGTTATTTATTCACGTCTAAAGCTCACACAAAATTATTCATGAATGGACTTCTTAATGACATCCTCAAAACATATATTCCAAAATTTAAGTTTTGAATCGAAATCTACGGCTCTTATACATATCTACTATAAGTTCAAGCTAACGTCGTCCCTAATTGAAACCCTAGTACGATACTGCCACCATACGACAAACACTTTAAGGTTTTAGCCCCCATTAGAGACTATACCCTTGGGGGACACTTTTCTACCCACCATAGGTGGGTCTTTACCCCCTCTCCCTCGGGGTTTTCCATCCTCTAGTAGAATTTCTCTTGGTATATATTCCCCCTTCTTCCCTCCATAACGAGTCATTCCCCTTTCTTTCTCTGTCATTTTTTGTTATTCTTTATTATTCTTCCTTAGGCTTATCTCATTTTTAACAACTCTTACCTTCCTATTTCAACTTTTTAGAATCTTTCTATTGATCTCATTCCCTGATTGTCATTTTAGACAACCTCTAAGTGGTTTTCATTTGGTTCAATTGAGTCGCATGTTCTCCAATTGATATCTTTGCGGGAATAACTTCATCAGAGTCGGCTAGGATCGTGAGTAAATGCATTAAGAGAAAAAGAAAAAGACATGATTTAAAAAGAATTTTAGCCATAGGTTTGGTTTTGATGTCACAACACAAATAGGTAGATTTTGTGGACTTTTTCTTGTTTTGCTTGTTGGAATTATTATATTTCTCTATATAAGCATGCTATATAATTTAGGGGTAGTAAAAGAGTTTGGCCAAATGGGATTTTTTCGCGAGTTGGGGATTCCAACCTAATAACTCACTTTAACTTGTTTTTTTTTTTCTAACTTGCTAATATGATGGAGCAAATGGCGGGTTGGGTTAGCCCGCGTGGCTATATATTATCAAATTATTAATGTTATAATATATATAAAGACATTATTAGATGTTAGGGTTTCAATTTCATTTTTCACCCCAAACCAAAATCGCCAGCCACTTTGCCTCTCTACGTCTTGTTCCTTCCTTTCATCAGTTCTTGTGCATCGTCGTCGCTCTTTGCTCCCTGTTGTTGCCGTTGCCAGCTGGCTCGTGATAATTGTTTGCACTCACGAGCTGTGTTTGACATTCCTGAATCTTGAATATAGGAGCAAGGTGGAGACTTAAAGCGAGTCCAAGAGCAAGAACCCTGAGAAGGAAAAAACTTTCAAGAAGTTTTATGCCATATTTAGATACTCTATGTTTCTCTTATTTTAATACATGTTCTTTATTTTTCTTATAATTTTTTTGTTGGGCAACCCTTCCTAATATGGGGTAGCCCAATCCGCCCCCGCTTTATGACGGGCCAATCGTGGGTCGAGCCTAACCCGCACCGCCAACCCACTTTGCCACCCATCATATATATAATATTTACACGTGAACCATTTCAGTATTGTTCTTGTAGGTGTCCCCATTTACTTGATTAAAGTGTCGTTTGACTACCTTCACTTAATATATTCATTGTTGACAAAAGAATATTTTTCTTGGTTACATTTGGAAAATAGTTGACGAAATAATATAAATTCAAGGATGCAATAAACTAGATAGATGTAAATCTAATAATTAATAAGAATTTATCTATTATATTTATATCAATGATTAATTGATATTATTTTCCTATTTTTATATTTAAAAATTAATATTTAAAATTATGACGATTTATAAAATTTGAAATAAAAAAATCATTAAATATTTTTTAAATTAAGTCAATTAATTATTTTTATTATGTTTCCTCAATTAAATTTCACTAATATATATATAAAGTTAATTTATGTTTCTTTATATATTTAAATTAGTTTTTTAAATAATACACATATACATAAAAGTTAAAACTAAAGAGATTTTAATATTATTTAAAATTATATTTTCAATATAGTTAGCAAATTATACTATGTCATTAACTATTTTACTTTTCAGTACTTAATATATTATATATATATATATATAAATACTACTTAATTTAATTTATATTTTTATTGATAATTAATATTTATAAATGTTTTAGTATTTAATATTTTAATTATATGTATAGAGGTCTTAAAATTAATATTTAATACAATTATTAATATAAAGAATTATTAATAATTAATTAGGTTTCCAATAATGTAAGGAATTTTTCAATTGATATTTAATATTTAAATATTTTAATTATATGTATGAGAGGTTTTGCAATTAATATTTAATTCAATTACGTAAAATTTACTAATAATTAATTATTATTATCATTTTTTTAAGTATTGTCATTAATGTAAGGTTCAAGTCAATTTATATTATATGTATATAATTATATTTAAATGATAAATATGTAATTATTGTCACGTTTTTTGGATAAATATAAATATGTAATTATTATCCAAAAAACGTGACAATAATTATATATTTATCATTTGGTTTAAATGATATATATATAATTATATTTAAATGTAAAGAAAAGTCTATATTTATGTCACGTTTTTTGGAGTTCAAAAAAATAACAATGTTTATTAGGGCCCACAAAAGTTGTAGGTTCCATACAATTTGGTTTACCTAACATATGCCTCATGGGAAGAAAGGTAAAAGGAGATAAGGTTGGTTTGTTTGTTGTTGCTATTGTAGTTATTGTCAACAACCTCCATTTTCATCCACATAATCATGATGTACATATAACGCAATATTCAACGGGATATCCCATAAGCTTTAACGTGACTGTGAGAAGATGAAGAGCAAAGAAGAAAATGCTTGCTTAATTTATGAGAGTTTCTTACATTTCTAAGGGCTCTTGCTGAACAAACTCTAACTATAGTGAATCAATAACTCTGGAGCTTGCTGAACAAATTCCAATCATGAAGATTCATTCAAGTTCCTGGAACATGGACATTTGAGAATTTTTGGTGAGCCGATAAAACATGAAATTGGTTTGAGAATTGTGGTATTTTCTTACTTTTTTAGAGTGGGTGAGAGGTTTTTTTTTTTTTCCTTTTTGGTCAAAGAGAGGTTTTTTTGTGTGTCAATGTTACTTTGGATTTGCACTTTGGGCCATCTTCATTGGGCCTTCATCTATGATAAAGTAGTGACGGGTTCATCTATATGGTGATTAGAATCACATAAACACACATGCAGGCTGCAGCAATCATGATTTGATCTGCAAATTAAAATTAAAAAAACTCCTATCGTAATTAGAAAGCCATTTTGCATTATTGATATGTATGTGACATCAACAAGTCCGCTAATTGCTCATACACGCAACACAGACCATTTAACTTAATTTATGTGATATAGCATAAATGGCAAAAAGACGAATTCAAGGAAAACCTGGTCCTATCAAGAAACTCCAAGCAACCCACACATCATATATATGATAACACCAGAGTGAAAGTAACAGCTATATATGTTTGTAACTCATAATTAACAAGTGGACAAATAATATAAGTCTTGAACATGACGTAACTCATAATTAACCTTGGATAGTCCAAATTTGCTTAATTCACGCGTACAAATTATTAATACGCAGTTTTTTTGTGTTTCACGTTGCTTCTGATCCTATATATACCAGTTTCTATTGCAGTATTAGCTTTTAAGCAAGACACAATACTTGTGGAGTTCAGAAATGGCTCTAATTAGATGGCTTGTCCACTCAGCTTGCCATGTTTTGGGGTACACCAAAGAAGAACAATGCAAGCAAAATATCATTGGAATATCAGAGGTCAAGTGCCTTGGTTCTTCTTCTTCTTCTTGTTCAGGGTTTCAAATGCCACTTCACTATCCACGCTACACCAAAGCAGAGTATGAGAGCATGGAGGAATGGAAGCTGGACTTGCTGCTTAACCAGTATGGATTATTAAGTTTCAAGGGAAACAGCCTTCATGATAAGAGAGCTTTTGCTATGGGAGCATTCTTGTGGCCAGATCAATACTAATTATGATTAATTGAATTAGAATAGCTTTAATTTATGCTATATGCTAATAGATGTACAAGTTTTGTACTTGAACGTGGTATGTTAGATATATAGATAAAACAGTAAAGTGTGAAAGAGTTTATGTGTGTATTTACTTCTCTATGTAATGAACTAGATAGTGACCCGTGCGATGCACGGTTGCTATTTTTTAATTACAATCAGTAATTTGTTATGAATATAAATTAAATACTATTTAATAGTTATATTAAACTATTTTGAAATCTAGTGTATGAAAACATATTTTCCTCAACAATATCTATTTCAAATTTAATTTTCCACAATACATGTGTGTCATAATTGTTTGTTATTTAAAATATGTGATTACAAATTTAGAACTATGTTTTTTAAAAATAAATTCCACTGCTTAATAATGTCTTTACTTTTGTTTGAGTATAATATGAAAATACTATATATGTTTTGTTGTTCAGGATAAAATGGTTAACAATAACGTTTTAAATTGGATTTAGAAAGATGTGATAGCTGGTATTGTATATGGAGTACGTCAACCTCATTGATTCTTATTATAAATACATCAAACTAAATCTGCTACTCCACTATTTCTTAATATGAGTTAAAAAAATAATTTTTAAATATACCATTAATAATTGTCTTAGCTGTTAAACATAATCATTTTATCTCACAAGAAACACAATCATTTCTCTTCTCATCTATGAGTCAGAGATAATGTCAAAACTCCTTTGTTAGTTTGATGAACGAATTCGTCGCACATCATTCTCAATGAAAATGTGGTGATATTGAAAATTTTAAGAATGTTACCAAATTCTTTGTTTCTCTATAATGTCAACTACAATACTAAGTAGAAAGAGCAAACATGAAGCACCAGATATTTATCTCTTCTTCCATATCAATATATCTATAGTCAAAATACTCGAAAGCGTAACAAAAAGAACAACACAACAGATGGGGGAAGGGCTAAATCAGTCCAGCAATATCTGTTATATACTTATATTATAAGGGCTCCATAAACATAAAGATTAACTACCACACGTCTAATAAAACTCATGGCTTTGTGATTCTATATTGCAGACCAAACTTCATAGCCAACAATTCAGTGCACGTAATAAGTCATTCCAATTTACTAACCCCAAAATGACAAGTAGCCTATCTGGAGTCCTATTCATTTGTATGGACCTGGAAAAAGAAATTACAACTTTGCTTTCATTTGTGCAAAGGAAGAAAACCAGTGCACTAAAGTTTTCAAGCTTTCCCATGCAATAGGATTTCTAAATCATTTAGTAATGAAGGAAATGATATTCAAAGTAATAAAGACAACAATTGGCCAATTAGACAGACATAAGGAGAAGCATCATTAAGATACATCAGTACTTCTTGAAAGAGTATCTCAAAATTCACCAGGGCAAAATGGTAGCACGTCAACCTGCAATACAGAAAGATGAGGCTGAAGTAAAAATTATAGTTTTATGCATGATAAATAAGATTATTTAAGTAGCACTATAGTGGTTGGATATATGCCTGCAACTTGTATGAAAAATTACATTCCTCTGAATCAAATATAATGAATGAAGTCAATGAATCAAATAAACAGAGCATAGAATATAAGAGATAAATTTGAAAGATGTTGTTGAAAAGACTAAGCTTCAAATTGATTTTATAGTTTTATACATATGCAACTATATAAAATGTGTTCAGGAAAGAGGTAAGAGGCAAACCTGATATAAAATGTGCATCCAATTAGCACCTCGAGGACTGACAACATGTTCCAAAACTTTAGCACATTTTTCGAACTTCATTAAAACTAAATTAGTATCACATGGAAAAAAACTGCACATGAAAACCATTTTCAGTACCATGCATATATGAGTACTAACTTTTCTAATATATTTAGCTTATTGACTCCACTTTGACATCTCAAACACAGCTATAAAAAGTTCAAAAGAGTATAGACCATGTCAAAGATGTCCAACAGAACAACATAAATGACATAAATTTATAGTCACATACTCACATAGGCAAACAACAAATAAGCTTGAAACCAATGAGCATATGTGCATTAAAATGCATTTAATTCCTTAAAGTCCTAAATCCAATTAACTTAACTGCTTTCTTAAATTCTTCAGTTCCTTGGTCAGAGTTTTTGACAACCTTGGCCGCAATTTCTTGTTTTTATGCTAATCTGTATTGGTCTAGCCATAATCACTGCCATTAGTCTGGGCATGTTATGTGTGCTTTGTGATTTTGAATTATGATGGCAGCTATAAAAACAACTTACCCTATGAACAACATATAATTTAAAGACCAAAACTGTTCAATTTCACTCAGTTCTCGAGCATCTCTCCAGCTAGAAGACTTTAATGATGTTATTTGAAGAAAATATTAAGTTTTATGACTGTCAAATTACATTAAACATATACTTGGGTTTTTAAGAGATAGGCATACAGAAAGAAAAAGGACTAAAAAACTGTAACATAAAACTGATAAGATTAAAATTATTGTTCACATAGCTTCTTCATAGTTTGTCAGTTGTTAGCTACAGAGTATCGACAATATGGAAAATAACTTAGCAACCACACAATTAAAAAGTTGACTAAACTTGATCAAAGAGACTAAAGTTGAAATTCTGGAATAAAGCTTATGTGATAACATGAGATTATACTGATAATTCGCCTAAACCTTTGAAGTCTATATAATCATTTCACCTCATTGTCATCATTCCATTCTATGCCTATTAATAATTTGCTTTCAGAATGCTCTGGGCTCTAACTCTTTCTTCCTTAGAATATAAATCCAGCCAAGATTCAAAGTTGCTCATTTGCTATCAGTTGGCACTTCCATTGGTAAAATCATACATCTGACTTCTAGTAAAAACTCTATATACCAAAGCTGGTTCAATAGTTTATTGGTGTTACTCTTGCACAAATAAGGAAAGGAATAATACCAAGTAAGCATCAAGATGTGGAGGATAGTTGTTGTGTCAAACCAACTCAATACTATATTGAGATAAACTAAAATCTTGAATGTAGCATGTCATAACCCCATAGATAAATGATACAAATTGTGCAAGAGTAAGAATGCCTAGAGAGTTTTTCATGTACCGGTTATCATTACATGCTCCTAAGAAGCACTCACAGAGGCCTGTCATAAAAAAAATCTAAATCTGAGAAGAAAAAAACACCTTTTCTTTAGACAAACATTAAGGAGCATTATGGACTATCATGGTTATTTGCAAACCTGAAGCCAAAGAATAAGGTTTAATAAAATGCAAATATAAGTTGTGTGGCTTTTAAGGATCTCCAAGTTGGCTTTTTTATGGACTATGATGGATATTCCCTAAGATTTTGAAAAAATTTGGTTCAACTTCCAAGTCAGGTGGGCTTCTTTGTTTATTGAATGAACCCCCTGTTCATGCATCTAGAATCAATTCCACATATCACACACATAAATATTAGAACATTGCAAAATTTATAGACAAAAGAACCAAACAAAAACTAAACTAAACAAAAAAGATGGACATAAAGAACCTTCATTCCTATCAACAGGACTGCTTGATCGCCAGTCCATCTTCACCGGTTTAATCCCATTATCCAAGCTGTTATTTTTCCTAGACGAAACTGCATTGGCTGGTTCGATTCAGAATCCTGCAACCTTTTCTCTGCCTCCTCAAGCTGCACATCATTCACAATCTTATATTAACCACCCAATAAAATCTACACCTTTAGTAGCTATAAGTATAACACACAACAAAGCTTCACTTGAGAACAAACAAATCTATGATAACAGTGATAAAAAACAACATTCTTGTATACACCACAAGAAAAACCAAGCATGATATTGAAAGGGAAGTAGTAATAGTAGTTGTAGTAGTGAAAAGAGTGACCTGAGATTGGTAATAAGCGATGCGTTTGTGGATGTTTTCGACTTGGGTGCGGTGTTCGATTAGAGCGACTACTTCCTCTTCTTGTTCCTCCCTGCTGGTGGTGCTTTCGTATTGTGCCACAAAAAATCTGAATTGGAGGGCCTTATATATGGAGCAATTGGCCAGAAAAGTGATGTAAAGTATACTCCTAACTTGAATTGGTGCAGAAAAGTGAAATTAGATGTCGAAAAGTTTTCACTTACGGGTCTGTGTTCAGAAAAGTAGAAAAAAAGCAGATAAAGGAGGAAAGGGTTTTTAACCTGTCAAAAAACTGGGATTTGCGGCTGTTGAAAAGGGTGTTTGCCGGTTCTCCGGCGAGGTGGGGCGGCGGCTGTTGAAAGGGATGCACGATAGAGAGTGAAGAATAGAGGCAGATTTGGGTTGTCTGTGATGGTGGTGCTCGCGGCAGTTGCCAGGTTGAGGATTCCGATGATGGGGGGGGGGGAGAGAAACGTAGAGGATGTTCAGAAGAGAGGAGAGAGGCTGAGTAACCTACCTTTTTTATTTACTTTATACGTACATAAATAAAAAAGTAATAAATTTGGTGCAATTGTAATCGGAAAAGCAACAAAAAGGAACCAGCTTATAAAAAAAGAACAAAAAGTAGCCTTACCGTGGACCTTGACACACTGAATAAAACTCTCAAAGTGAACAGTAGATTTTAGCTACTTCCTTTGTAGTGTTTATAGATGTCAATATATGTGGGTGCAGTGTGCTTGTAATTGTTGTTCTTCTATTTAAGTATGATAGCTAGTTGTATTTCCAGAGAGAGCACTATATGCTAGCTACCTTGTGGTTGTCTACTTGTCTATGCATGTCTGTCGCATCTCATTGAAAATTTTGAATTGAAAGAATATATATCGATGCATCAAATTAGCTTTAGTTACTAACAAACAACTGATCCTAATTGATCTATATATACAACTAACAATAAATTTTAAACTCTTGTTCTGAAATCTATCTACTGCTGCCTGGGCTGTAATAAATTACAAATGGTATACTCAACTCATAGGTTTCCTTCCATGAAAGGAGATAAAGATAAAATAAAATGTTAGCAAAAGAACATGGAATTTGCAACCCTTTTATGAAGCCGGGGTATTTGAGGAATCGTAGTTGAAGATGTGCTGGAAGAAGTCTCAGACAGATCATCAAGCTTGACGAACTGTGCCATTTGGGCAGCTGCCAAATGAGCATAGCAAATGGGGGCAACTGCAATCAATAATGCACAAGAGTATCAGAATCTTTTTCACCATAAATTGCAAATAGAGATTATTTGAATATGACAATAACAATGCAGCAATATCTACTAGACACTTGCTAGAGTTGGATCAATGCTGTGGGAAGTTTAACATTGGATTGAAAAAAATATTTACCTACTGATATGCCAGTCGTGCTCCTCTGATACCTGTAAAAAACCGTCAAAATTCAGATTGTTAGGGGATTCTTAATATTTTGTGAGGCATATTTGGTGTATAAAAACCTAGCTGATTACTTACACATAAGATAGAGAGAGCACTAGTTCTTGCAAAGCATCTGCTGAGAACCCGATTTCATCATGTAAAACATGGTAATAGGTAGGTCGACTTGTCCCCTGTTTGTGCAAAGAGCTTTTTAGGTGCAAAGAGCTCTAAAATACTAGTTATAGTACTAGTTATGCATTTAACAATGATACTTACAATCATCCCAGAATGAGCAAACATGTAGAAGTCATTGTTTCTAGGATGACATACACTGTTGTCAATAACAGTTCCTACACACAGAAAAGTAATTAATGGGTTAGTTTAGTTAGAACAAAACATAAATAAAAAGTACCGTTTTTTGTTAAATTTTTGCTGTTCAAGTGATAGACAGACCAGCTGGAACATTTTCTTGAGCATTGTTTGCATGGAAGAACCTAGTATGATGTCTCTTCTGTGCAACGATCACAGTGAATTTGGGATTCCAACGCTCGTCATTGCCGTCAAGATGCTTACATGCCTGAAAATGCATTTTTCATTGATTGCATTCACTAAGTACTATAATCATATCTTAATTAAATTTACATTGGTGAGTGGACATGAATGAATACCTTAATAATTTCATCCAACTCAAAGTTCAGGACCTGGTTGAACTGGGACTCACCCACTCCGTCCCTAGTAAATTAAAGCACATTAAACCAGATTTATATTAGAGCTCGTACAGTGGAAATTCAATGAGTTTTCTATTTTACGAAATTAATTTTTAACAGTAATAGAATAAACTAATACCAACCTGAAAATTATAATGTGCTCAGGCTTCCTATGTTGAGAAGTAGCGTAGAAGTCCAATAGCAGCTCCCTGCAAAGTGAACACAATCAAATGGATGAATATGATTGATTGAGAAGAAATAGGATAAAAAATAAATGCCATGATGCCTGATTAGAGAATAATGAACACACGCACGCGCACGTGCGCGCGTACACACACCTGATGATACCATCATCCTGAGTATCAGAAACAGGCTTGTACAAAGATGAAATCATCTCAGCTCTGGGCGACTGAGTACGAACTGCAGCTCTATAACGAGAAATTTTAGGCCAACATCTTGAGCTTACAACCTGGAATATTTAATTACAAATGTAAGCCAAACATTGTGAGCTTATGCTCCTGCTGCTTAAGCAAACTTGTAATCAGAATGATAAATATGATTCATACCGCTGCAATAGATGGCACATCAGAACGACCAGGAGATCCATGTGAAACATCCATCCCAAGAATCAAGGTAGGAATATCAGAAACTAGGGGTATGGAATCTGCATCCTCAATTGATAGAAAGGAGTTCATGCCACCTAGCTTTGCATTAATCTTCAAAAGCACATTAGTAATGTACTGATCATTGAGTTTCGTGGGTGCAATGCACTGGGTTGCAATCCCTTCCTTAGCAAGACTTCTCTTTTTCCAAGGTCCTACATATTATTACATAATAGAGTATTATAAAAGTAACAAAAAAAAAAACACTGGGTAGTTAATTGAAGAAGAAGAAGCTTGTTGATCCTACCGTAAAGCTCGGAATTCTTTCTCTCTGGAAGGAGACATAACAGAAGCTGAGGGCGCTCAGACAGTTTGGACTTTAGATTTTCATACATATTGTCAACCCTGACAGCTGCTGACTCACGTCTACAATGATTATCCTCTTCAATTATCCCCAAAGGACGGTTCAAGCGCTACAAAAGAAACCGAACAAGTCGATTAGAAACATCAATCAAGTGAATTTGCCACATAATTGTTGAAGAAAACCACCTTACCATCCCTTTCCTTTCAGAACAAATCCTGATAATATTTAACAGGCGTTCCATATCACACCGAGCTGAGAAGTTTACAATGGCCCAATTCTTAAGCATCTCAGGCTCAACTAGTTTCTGTTAGAATGATCATGCTCGCTGTTAGAAAAAAAACTCTATATTTGGTTCAACTACACCATTTTAAAATAATAACAACAAAGGTTAACCTTGTCGTTGAAATTCCAGCGCCCATTCCTGGGAAGAATGTCCACTCCATCCCCAACTATAAGCTGAACAAACATTGGCATAACAAATGAAATCAGTGTCTTGAAAGCCATAAGTTATAATAAAACAAGGATAAGAAGAAGAGCATAGTAGACACATTACATACCCTTGGAGCTTGCAGAACACGTGCTTCAACTTCAATCAAATTCGGTTCAATGGTAATCCCACAAGAGTGAAGCATAGGCTCATTACCATATCTGCTGGCTCTTAAGGACTGCAGGAAACAATCATGTAAAGATATTAGCATGTAACTTGACTTGATCAAATCATTTGAAAATTAATTATAAGTAAACTACATAGCATACATCTTGTAAAGCTGCTTTCCTTTCTTGGGGTTTTTGCCTTGACTTCTCCACTAGTTGGGCCCTTTGTAAATTTGTAAGCGCCTTGGTGTACCGCTGCAGTGAGACCATTGTACATAGCTCCACAGGGAAGTAACAAGGACGCTTTGGTTTGCCAACATTGATGCATGGCATATCAGCAGAATAATGCAGTTCAATATTTTTATGGGCTTTGAAGTATTCATAAATTGTCATTTCACTTGACTGCTCTTCACCATTCGCATTCTTTCCACGTCTTAATAAAAATCTGAAAGATACACATGAAAATGATTATTGATATAGAGAATATTCTTTCTAGTGAGTGAAACTTATTAGACAAGTCCTAAGTTTGCATGAAATTGTTTGGAAGAGGTTAATAAACTTTCAAGTGGAATTTGAAGCTGGCGATTGGGTCTTCTTAAAGTTGCAGCCTTATCGAAGGCGATCTTTGGCTCAACGAATTAATCAGAAACTCAGTCCAAGATTCTATGGGCCATTCCAAGTGTTAACCAAAGTTGGAGCTGTAGCTTATAAATTGGACCTTCCTTCACATAGCAGAATTCATCCGGTGTTCCATGTCTCTCTTCTTAAGAAAGCCATTGGCGATTCGTTTCAATCTCAGCCCTTGCCTCCAATGCTATCTGAAGATCACGAGTTGCAAGTTTATCCAGAATCGGTTCTCAATGTTCGTGAAGATTCTCCTGGTAATGTTGAGGTTCTGATTTCCTGGCAGAATCTTCCTTCTTGTGAGAATAGTTGGGAATCGGGGGCCCGCATTATGAAGCCTTTTCAGACTTTCACCTTGAGGACAAGGTGAATCTTCAAGAGGGGGGGGGTATTGATAAGATTAAACCTCCTTTGATCCAAGTTTATCGCCGGAAAAAGAAGAATTTCAGGTCTGGAACCACCATGGGGGGTGGCGCAGCCAATACTGTGGCCATGGAGACTGCTGAGCAGCCAAAACAGCAAGGAGAGAGGGGAAATACGAATTTGGCAGATGGGTAGAGGCAGTTACCAGTCTGTAGTTATTAGGAGTTAGCAGTTATTAAGTGTGTAAGTTGGTTATGATGTGTGTATGTCAGTTTGTATTCAAAATAGAAACTGCACTATGCAGTTGTATAAATAATAGATGCAGCCTATTAGATGGTTGTCCAGACAATTATAAGTGTGTGGAGAGAACAGGCTCTCGAATTCCTGCTGTATTGTACTATTCCCAGTAGAGATTCTTCATCTCTGCAGTATCCAGTATCAATAGTAATTATCCATTATTCTATTCCCTTATCTTATCATATTTTCATAAATTGCTTGTGCACTTTATGGAAATTGCAAAAAGTCTGTAATAGATCGATGTTTCTACTCCTGAAGCACAAAAAAACTTACGTCTGTGACCTGCAGGGCTTTTCACTCAGCCCGGTGATTTTGTACTCGACATTATTGGCCTTGACTCTTAGATTTTTCAGCATTCTTTTAGCCTGAATATAATCATAAATCAAACGACCACAACTTATAAACTTGCAAGCATGAAACTACTACTGCTAGAGAGGATAACAATATTAGTTATTACCTTGATCCAATCAATTGAGTTTGGATGTTGAACATTTTGATTCTGGCAAAGGAAGTCCAAAACAGGCCCGGGCTTTACAAGCACTGTAGTTGAGACATCTTTAAGAAAGAACAACAAAACGATCAATCGTAGAAAAGGAACAGCAAAAGCATTTACCTTAAGAAAGAAGCTTACCAACATTGATGGATAAACCCCCATGAGTGGCTCGAAAGCTTGTGTGGAAACCACGGCAACTTTGAATACCACCTGCAAGGTCAGTAAAATTCCTTGGAATGTCACGGAAGAAGGATTGTCGTACAAGGAGACATTCCCTGGTGAAAAAAGAAACACAAAAAAGGTAAATAAACAACATGATTTCAAGCAAATGAACTGAACTTTTGCTTTGTTTAGACATACTGTTTTGCTGCACACTGCCTCAGTACAATGTCCAGGACCCTCAATGCTTCCTGGGAGCGCTCAGAATCCTGACCACGTACTGCATCTGTTATTGCTCGCAGTGGGACTTTCGCTGCATAATTTAGCTCCACCTTAATAGTTTTGGACCGAGATTGGAGCCTCATCCTCTTGTTGTCTCCTCCATCATTAGAGCTGCCAGGACTTCTGTTCCTTCCAATCCTGAAAAGCACAATATGAGCGAGCTCAAAGTCAGTGCTTGTAACTCATAATTACTAAATACAATCACAATACTGAACACTCCATATTTACCTCTTTGACAAAACTTCCTCCAGCACAACAACAAATTCCTGCTTGGTATGTTCCAGAGGACCAACAGTGAACAAGCTTTTCTCACCATCATACGCGAAACTCTTGTTACGTGGTAAGACATCATATGTTTCACAAAGCTTATCAATGACCTTTCTCCCAAGACCCTTCACTTCAAGTGGGTGACCATCCTCAAAAGACATGGCAACCTAACCAACAACATTTGACAAATCAGTAATCATGAATATGGATACTAGTACTACACATAAACATGCAAAATTAAACCCAACAACACAAAGGACACGGCGAACATACACTATAATGATAGAAGTAGCCGTCTTTCTTGTTCACGACAACACTGAAATGGTTACCTAGAAGTCTTATTTTCTGTCCCTTGGTTCCAAATCCTCTCCTAGCCATAGGCAAACGTTTTGATGTGTTCTCCATTTGGTCTTGTATTTTGATAGGAACAACATTAGGAGGAATGGTGGCTGGTGGAGGTGGTAGTGATTCCATTTCTTAAATCCTGCTCAAGAGTAATATATATTAGTAAAAATACTGAACCATTTTTCATCATATTTTTCACATTGAAGCAGATATGCAAGTACCAATCAAAACACATAAGATAAATCATAGTCACATGAATAAAATGTGCAAGTAGTGAATGAGATATATTTCAAATGAAAATGAGAATGTGAAACTAGCAATGCATGTAGACATGTAATTTGGATGAGTGTTGATTGGATCAGAAGGCCAAATAAACGTGACATTTTGCGGTGGAAGCAGGCGGAGGAAGAGAATCGCCACCAATCCTCCCTCCGAGTTTGTTGCCCCCAGCGCGACGTGGAGCTAGTCTGAGACATCGGTTTCGGAGGTTGAAGTTGGTGGCGGAAAAAACCGAGGCGGGGAAGATACTCGCCGTCTCAACTCGCTCCGGCAATGGCGCAGAGACTTTCTTCGTTTTTTTGGTTAAATGTGTTTTTAGTCCCTGTAAATTAGGGATGTATTGAATTTGGTCCCTTCAAAAAAAGTGTATAGCTTCTAATGCCCAACATTGTCAAAATTGTAACGCCTCAATTTCTCAACTGTGAATCATATTAGTAGCCAAATAAAGACTAAGGAATGATTACAAATTTCCGGAAACATTAAGGGTTTTTTTTTTCAAAACACTAAGTGATGAGAAGATAAAACAATAAAAAAAATTCAATCTTCAAAAATAATATCAATATTATAATACCCAAATTATATAGATATGATTAAATTCAAAATAATTATCTTTGACGCATGTGCTTCAACAAAACCAAAACAAATCTAAGGTTCAGAAAGAAGATAACAATGTCGTAAAAAAAAAAAAAACAAGATGATAAAAACTAAGGTTCATTTTGTAGCCTTCGCATAAAAAAAATATAGATCCTACGCTTGATCATTGAGTAGTCATCCATCGTCTAAAAACTGGTGTCAGGCGACCATACAACAAGTAGCAAAATGAAAGGGTTAAGTCAACAAATCAAGCAAACAAAATAGTCATAGCAAGATAATAATCATGTTATCAACAATCATTAATCGACATCAATTCAAAAAAATCAACATAATTAAGGTTCATCTCCTTAATCGATCAAGATGCAAATCCATATGAAACTACCAACAACAACGGATCAATATCACCTCACTAGGTGAGACAACCACACGTGACAACCAACTGTCACATTGTCAATTCATCAGAACGTCAACTACGATTATGACATCAACTCATATAAAAATCATCAATGTCATGCAACAAATTTCAAGTCTCTCCAACAATTTATGTCAACAACAAATTAGAAATATAACATTAAATATTCAACAAGTTCATGAATCAAGTAGAACATATCACCATCAAATACCAATCAAGCACAAACAAAACAATTTTAACACCTTACAAATGAACGGACAACCGCCAAGAACCCGCAAAGGTCCAAGGAAAATGGAGCTTGAGGTTTGATGATTCCTCAAGTGTATTTTTAGTGAGGGTGAGAAGTAGCTTTAGGTGAATGAGAATTCCTTCAACCAAAGACCTCTATTTATAGTGTTGAGTGAGAAAAAAAATGAAAATATCACAATAACTCTATGAATTTCGTGCACACTCTCAATTGGAGATTCTTCAGCGTAGTTGGCATGTGTCAGTGCGTTATATCCCTCGCGAGGAGAATGCGGTGGCGGATGCGTTAGCTAAGTATGCAGCTCGAGTTAATTGCAGCTGGCGAGTGTGGAGATTGCCTCCGGCATTTGTAGTGTCCTTGCTTTGCCAGGACGTTCTTGCTTAGTTAGTTTGTTTCGTTGTTTCATTTCCATTTGTAACCAAAAAAAAATTGGAGATAGACTTTTTTTGTTTTTTAATCTTATCATTTCACTAGATAAGTTTTGTTTCCCAAGATTTCACTTAAAACTATTCAAAATATGATAATGTAGAGTTATCTCTAGCCTTTACCTCTTTTTAAAATTTCTTTAATAGCTAAATCACAAAAAATCAACAATTTTCCTATATAACTAGCCAATTTTGAAAATATCAAAATAATTAGGGAGTTATTAAAAAATTCCAGAAATTAATATTTTCCTTCTCCCAAAATAATAATTAAACATATCAAATTTATTTTATAATTTTTCCCTAAAGGTTTTCCTTTTTTCTCCATTTTTAATCTCCAATTAAAGAATATCTTTAAGATATAGTTTTAAACTTATCTATTCAACAATTTTTTAAGTAAATCACATAAATTATTTTTATCAACAACCTAATCAATAATGATTATTTTCAGGTGTCAACTCAAAATTATCCAAAATATTATCTCTTCTTCAATTTTTAAAAGATTTACTAAGATAAATACAAGATTATCTCTATCTTATCTCTAAATTAAAATAAGAGATAAGATAATCCTGTTTTTCCAAATAAAACACAAAACAAGTATAATTATCTTATAAGTAATATCTACAACTATTATCTCTGAATGTAATTCAAAATTAGCCTCTCTTCTAATTTTTCACTTTTATCTCCTAATTTTTCAATAAAACAACTCTATCTGCAGCAGCTAAATTTTAAACTGACATCTCATAACAAATTTCAAAAGTTCCAAAATTTATTCCTAAGGTTCAAAATAAAATCTGAATCACTTTTTAAAATAATAATTTCGGATTTTAAATTATTTTAACCAAAAATAATTTTTATCATATTAATTAATAAAACCCAAAATAATTCAAATAATAATTTTTATCTCCATAATCACACGAAAATAAAACTAATTATAATTATTTTTATCAAATATATTCATCTAATAATATTATGTTCATGCATTATTATTTCAAAATCAAAATAACACTCAAGACAACCATGATTTAAAGTCAACCAAACAAGTCAACACAACACAAAAGTCAACATTCTTCTAATTATTATAATAATAATTAACTACTAAATATAAGGTCTTACAAAAGGGGATTTCTAAATGACTCATGTGAAAGTTTGAGTTAAATAACCCATCATTCAATCACATTGGAGATAGGTGAGTTGAAATTTCTATATTTTATTTATTTCCAACCCATTTATCTCCAACGTGATTGAATGATGAGTTATTTAACCCAAATTTTCAATGGGTCATTTAGACAACCCTTACATACAAAAATATAAAAATTAGTCTCATATTTCCTTTTTTTATTGAGTTAAAAAAACATATTTTTATCTTTTTTTTCATTTATTATTAAGGTATACATATATAAAGCTTACAATAATATTCATCTTCAATCTCTACCGTAGAATATTTTAATGTTATATGGTTAATTGTTTTGTACCTAAGCCATCTATAAAAAAAGGAATTCTATACCTTTTGTCTTGTTCCATAGTATTTTTTTTTTGTTACATTCCATAGTATATTTTTATAATTTAAAATCTAGACATTTGTATTCTAAAAATAAACTAAAATGTATCATACCCTCCCATTTTAGATGGAAACTGAAGAAATGCCCCAATTTTTATTGTGCATAAGTAATTTAGTACTTAACAACAATAATGTGTTAGTCTAGTGGTAAATAAGCTAGGGTGAGAACACAATTTGATATTGTAAAAAGACATCAATTGAGAGGTCAGTTTTTAAAAATATTGAGTCGAAACATGTTAAAGAAAAAAAAAATGTTAACCGCTTAAGGTGGTGGTGCATATGGATCATGTTTTAGTGTCTCATTTTCTCTCTCACCGATGAGATTGTAAAGTTTCTGTGCACATCATAACTAGCCGATGCCATGATCCGATTTAAAAGCAAACCAGCAAAATTTTCTATGTTCTTAGTTGTCTCTGTTTTGAAAGTTTAGGACATTTTAAGTTTCTTTATTTCTTCTGATACACCAAAAGAACGTAAAAGATATCTTGAAAAGGGGAAAAAGTTGTTTGCTATATACATTATTTATGGGTTAGATTAGATAAAAGAGAACACAAACCCAAAGCATTCAAGTAGAAAGTAACAGAACAAGTATACAAATAAAACAGTAGCCAATAGCAAGAGTGCAAGACAGACACAAGCCAAATAAAGGAAATATGATTCAACGCCATTAAAAAGCAAAAAAGCAAGAAAAAAAGAAGAAGGAAGAAACAACAAAAAAAAACAAGAAACCCAAAAGGCATTGATCATTTGATCACAATTCACAATCTTCTGCAGACACAACCAAAAAGAATAAAAAAAAGACTGAAGAAGGTAAGGTTTACGTAACGTGGCCAAGCTTACCTTTGGAGTTAGAAAAACAAGTGATAGAGGTTTGTGAGAAGATCAAAGCGTTTTACAGAAGTGAGAGGGAGCTTCTTAGTTGTTGTTAGTGACCATGCAATCAACATACACTTAACAAGGTTAATTTTTAACCACTACTAATATTAGATAGCAGCTGCCTTATAAACACTATTAAGCCGGATTGGATTCTTGGATATCCGTGAAAACCGTATATGCATATGACATTTTCGTTTACTATATTTTTTGGGTACATTTGCATAAAAAGAGGAAATAAATAAGAAACCGTTTTTCGTTTACTTTTACTATATTAAGCACATGAGTCTATATATTTTTATCCTCGTGGAACATTTGTTTGTGGAAATTCGATCCCATAAAATATGTTTTCACTCTTTAGTTAATATTTTTTTTAATGTATTCAATGATAAATATAAAAAAACTCCCTAAAAATTACATATAAGTGTAAATTTTCTTTTTGTTAAGGCTTAGTCAAAAGTGTCCGTTTGTTTATTGTTTTAATTTAAGTTTGTTGTCTAGTTTGTTTCCTAAATTCTAGTCTGAACGTAGCTGTAGTTTGTTACATCACGTGTGCTTATTTCTCTATTTATTAGTTGCCCTTTCAATGAATAAACAAGTCATTCCCATAATTGTTATTTGCTTTCTCTTAGCTAACATTCTGGTATCAAGAGCAATGACCTGAGAGATGGGTTCGGAAGCAAACTTTGCACCAGCCTCCATTCCGAAGTTCGACGGCGACTACGATCATTGGAGTATGCTCATGGAGAATCTCCTTCGATCCAAGGAGTATTGGGTTGCTGTGGAATCAGGCAACACAGAGCCAACGAGCAGGAATGGGATGACGGCAGCGCAAATAAAGAACCTGGAGGAGATGAAGTTGAAGGACTTGAAGGCTAAGAATTACTTGTTTCAGTCGCTTGACAAGTCAATTCTGAAGACGATCACGCAGAAGGAGACATCTAAACAGCTCTGGGATTCCATGAAGTTGAAGTGTCAAGGCAATGCTCGAGTGAAGAGAGCTCAGCTTAATAGTCTACGCCGAGACTTTGAGGTCTTAACAATGAAGTAGGGTGAATCGATCACTGATTATTTTGGTCGAGTAATGACGGTTGCAAACGACATGAGAAATTATGGAGAAGATGTGGATGATATCAAGATCGTTGAGAAGATTTTGAGAACCCTCACCGATAAGTGGAACTACATTGTTTGTTCCATTGAGGAAGCCAAGGACATAGATCAGCTTTCCGTGGATGCCTTGCAAAGTTCTTTGCTCGCTCATGAGCAGAAGTTCAAAGCAAGTGGAGAAGATGAACATGCTTTGAAGGTAACTCATGAAGAGAGCTATGGTGGAAGAGGACGAGGAAGGGCTGCTTTCCGAGGAGGCCGGGGACAAGTGATAAGTGTCAAATCTACTTAATTTTCATATCATTCTTGGGCACTTATTTAGGTTAGAAATGTGAAATAGCTATCAAATTTACCCTCAATTGTGAAGATATGGTTTACTAGAATTCCATGTAGAATTTAAGTGTTATTTATCAAATTTTGGTGTAGGAATGAATTGGGAATGAAGATTTGCTTCAAAGAGGCTTGAATCATAAGAAAGCATCAAAGAATAGTGCTTTGCTCAAAAGTTCGCTCAAGCCATCTTGCAACAGAAGGTTTTGAGTGCTTGGCTCAGAAGTTTGCTCAAGCCATCTAGCAACAGAAGGTTTTAAGTGTTTGGCCCTGAAGTTGGCTCAAGCGAACATTTGGTCGCTTGAGCGGTTGAAAGGCGGTTCTCAGTTCTTCCTTCACGATGAAGAAAGAGTTCGCTTGAGCGAACTTTGGACTGCTTGAGCGAACAAATTTGTTATAAAAAGAACATACCATCGTATTTTGCAGAGGAGCGGAAAAATTAGGGAAACAGAACAGAGAACTCATAGAGCTGAGGAGAAGAAGATATTTTTGGACTTCTTTGATCATCCATCGAGGTGGGAACGCTCGGCGGATGTCACGGATCGTCATCATCTTCTTGTTTCTCTTTGTAAGCCTTAAAGCATCCATGGAAATGGATTGCTAAACCCTTTTTGTTGGATTTGGATGTAGCCTTTAACTATGATGTGTTTCTCTTGATTTCTATATGAAAATATCATTTCTATTACATGATTCAATGATTTTCTCTTGTTCTTAATGTTATGTTTTAGTTGCGCACCTAGAACATATCGCTTGATTCGGCGTAAGAGCGGAAGCTACGGCGTCTAGATTCTCTGACATAGAGTTAATCATCTAGTAATCCTAATGTCTAGGAATGGAATTAGGCGTTGCTAGTCACTGAAACACCTAAGCTTAAAGATAACTTAACTTTGCTATGCATGTGAGGAATCAATGTTTAAGAAAGTAAGTTATAGATATCCACTCATGTGAGGAATCAATGAAGTAGGGTAGAATTGGTGTAGATGAATCATAAATAGGAATGAATTTCCATATAGAATCATAGGACACTAGTAGTTAAACGGTGAAGTCCAATTCCAACAGCTTTCTCATCTTGATATCCAATCGTTTTACTCTTGCTTTGTTTAATTTGAATGTGTTTTGGTTACCGAAACAATTATCAACCTTTTGAAAATCTATTGCTTGGGTAATTTTACTAGAGAACAACATTTGTATTAGCAATTCCCTGCGGATACGACAAAAACCCTATGCTATACTACAATTGAATCTTGAAGGATTCAAAAGTGATTCGGTGTAAAAAAAAATCTTTCAACAACAAGGCAGAGGCCGGGGTAGCCACTCAAGGAGTAAGGAACACAGTTGAGTGTTACAAGTGTCATAAGCTTGGACACTTCCAGTATGAGTGCCAAGCAAACTACGCTGGTTTGGAGGAATCAGAAGAGATGGTGCTAATGGCGTATGTTGACACGCTTGGAGACGATGGAGATGCTGTGTGGTATATTGACTCTGGGTGCAGCAATCACATGTGTGGTGATTCATCACTCTTCTGTGAGTTAGAAGAAGGGTTCAACAAGGTGGTTAGATTGGGGAATTATGCAAGCATGAACGTTGTTGGAAAAGGAAGTGTTAGATTGACTGTAAAAGGAGTAAATCACCTTGTACAGGATGTCTATTATGTGCCCGGTTTGAAGAATAATCTTCTCAGTGTTGGGCAGCTGCAAGAAAGGGGTTTGGCTGTACTAATGCAGTCAAATGAGTATCGGATTTATCACTACACAAAATGTTTGGTGTTCCAAACCAACATGACAGCGAATCGAATGTTCGTGTTGTTATCAAGCACTCAAACAATCAAAAGGAAAAGCAAAGAAGAGTGCTTCCAAGCAACCATTGAAGACGTGGCTCACCTTTGGCACCGAAGATTTGGTCATCTCAGCTACAAAGGGTTGAAGACTTTGCAAACAAAAGGCTTGGTGAGAGGCTTGCCAAGTTTCTCTGAGGGTGAAATTGTGTGCACTAATTGCTTGAAAGGGAAGCAGCATCGAGATGTAATCTTAAGGAGAAGTACATGGAGAGCATCAGCAAAATTGGAGCTGGTTCACTCTGATATTTGCGGCCCAATTTCTCCGTTTTCAGAAGGAAACAAGAGGTATTTTATTTGCTTCATTGATGACTATAGTAGGAAGGCGTGGGTGCATTTTCTTGCCTCTAAGTCAGATGCATTCACTACCTTTAAACTATTTAAAGCTCTTGTTGAAAAAGAAACGGGCTTGTCCATTAAATGTCTAAGAACAGATCGTGGAGGTGAATTCACATCAGACGAATTCAATGAATATTGTAAAGTGAATGGAATCAAGAGGCAATTAACTGCTGCATATACACCGCAACAGAACGGAGTCGCCGAGCGGAAGAATAGAATCGTGATGAATATGGTGAGGAGCTTATTGGTTGAGAAAAATGTTCCAAGAAAATTCTGGGCAGAGGCATTAAACTGGGCATTTTATGTTCTTAATAGATGTCCAACATCATCAGTGAAGGAAACGACACCTGAGGAAGCTTGGTGTGGGGTGAAGCCTTCAGTCGGGCACTTGAGAGTCTTTGGTTGTTTAGCATATGCTCATGTACCAGATGCTCGACGAACAAAGCTTGAAGATAAGAGTCGTTGTTGTGTCCTTTTTGGTGTAAGAGAAGAATCAAAGGCATACCGACTATATGATCCTTCCTCCAAGAGGATTATTATCAGCCGGGATGTCATCTTTGAAGAAGACGAGCAATGGAATTGGGAGAAGAGGTCTGAAGAAGATAACACATTTGATTTGGAATGGGAAGATGAGAAAAGTGAAGAAAGGGAGGAAACAAGTGATGATAATGAAGAAGAAAATGCAGCTGATAGTAATGAAGAAGAAGATGAAGTTTCTCCAATGATAGAACCCCGAAATAGAGGAGCACCAAGGTGGATGAATGACTATGTCTCTGGTGAAGGTCTTTCAGATGAATAGGAAGAGGTACAAACTCACTTAGTTTTGTTTGCTCATGTTGTTCATTCTGATCCTGCTTCATTTGACGAAGCAGTAAAGGAAGAGAAATGGAGGGCAGCAATGGATGCATAAATGAGATCAATTGAGAAGAATGGAACATGGGATCTCACGGAGCTGCCGAAAGGAGCAAAAAAAATAGGAGTCAAATGGGTGTACAAAACAAAGTTGAATGAGCTTGGGGAATTAGAAAAATACAAGGCTCGCTTGGTCGCCAAAGGGTATGCTCAGGAATACGGAGTTGATTATGAAGAAGAATACGCTCCTGTAGCTCGCATGGACACGGTTCGAATGATTTTGGCACTTGCTGCACAAAGAGGTTGGTGTGTGTTTCAGCTGGATGTGAAGTCAGCATTTCTTCATGGGAAGTTAGCTGAGAATGTGTACGTAGAGCAGCCAAGGGGCTATGAAATAATCAATGAGGAGCATAAGGTATATAAGCTTAACAAAGCTTTGTACAGACTCAAGCAGGCACCGCGAGCATGGTTCAATCGAATTGAATCATACTTCAGAAAGGAAGGCTTTGAGAAGGAGGATAGTGAGCAAACTTTGTTTACCAAAGTCAAACAAGGTAAACACTTGATCATAAGCTTGTATGTTGATGATTTAATTTATACCAGAGATGATGAAAAATGCTATCTGAATTCAAAGAGTCCATGATGAAGGAATTTGATATGTCAGACCTGGGTAAGATGAGGTATTTTCTTGGTATTGAGGTAGTTCAGTTTGATGGTGGTATATTCATCAGTCAAACAAAGTATGTGACAGAAGTGTTGAGAAGGTTTGGAATAGAGAATAGCAACTTCGTGGAAAATCCAATGGTTCCAGGATTTAAAATCTCCAAAGATGAAAATGGTGTTGAGATGGATGGCTCATTTTTCAAGCAGCTGATTGGAAGCTTGATGTACTTGACTGCTACGAGGCCGGACATAATGTATGCAGTTAGCTTATTGAGCAGATATATGTCAAGACCTACAGAAGTTCATTATTCAGCGGCGAAGAGAATTCTACGCTACTTGCAAGGTACAACAAAGTTTGGTATTCTTTACAAAAGGGAAGGAAATTTGGAATTGATTGGCTTTACTGATAGTGATTATGCTGGATCAGTGGAGGATAAAAGAAGTACTTCAGGTAATGTTTTTATGCTAAGTGGAGCTGCGGTAGCTTAGTCTTCTCGAAAGCAACCGATAGTGACGTTGAGCATGACAGAAGCTGAATTTGTAGCAGCTGCGGGAAGTAGTTGCCAGGCAATATGGATGCAGAGGGTGCTGAAGAAGATAGGCTACAAGGGCAGTGAAAGTACTGTCATCTTTTGTGACAATAGCTCAACAATTAAGTTGTCAAGGAACGCTGTGATGCATGGCAGGAGCAAGCACATTGATGTGCGCTACCATTTCTTAAGGGAGCTTGTGAATGATGGAGTTGTGCAGCTTCAATTTTGTGGTACAAGGCATCAGCTAGCAGACATCCTCACCAAGCCGCTGAAATTGGAGACATTTCGGGAGCTGAGAGGGAAGCTTGGAGTCTGTGATTTTTCAGGAGTTAACTAGTTGCAAGTGCAGTCTAGTTCAAGGGAGGGAATGTTAAGGCTTAGTCAAAAGTGTCCGTTTGTTTATTGTTTTAATTTAAGTTTGTAGTCTAGTTTGTTTCCTAAATTCTAGTCAGAACGTAGTTGTAGTTTGTTACAGCACATGTGCTTATTTCTCTATTTATTAGTTGCTCTTTCAATGAATAAACAAGTCATTCCCAGAACTGT
The DNA here is from genome assembly GCF_012489685.1 of Lotus japonicus. NCBI lineage: Eukaryota > Viridiplantae > Streptophyta > Magnoliopsida > Fabales > Fabaceae > Lotus > Lotus japonicus. The sequence continues at coordinate 60,020,298 of NC_080046.1, read as the reverse complement.
TATTTGCTTTCTCTTAGCTAACACTTTTAACAATTTAAATGTTAAAACATTTTTTTGTAAATTATATAATCACGTGTTATATTTTTAATATAAATTTTAAATTACTCAGATTATAGATATTAATATATTTTGTGTATTTGAGTGACATATTTTCACTCTTAAAATTATTTTAAGTGTGCAAATTTCACATTTAAGTCAATTATACAAATGATTTTTTGAATTATTTTATAAATTGATATTTAGCTAACATAAAAATTAAGTGTACAAAATTCACATTTAAGTCATTTATAAAATTTCAACCAATTATAATAATTAAAGATAAAATGACAAATGCATTTATAATGTATTTTTTTACACTATCAACCAATTAGAATTTATGAATGTGCCACCTCACACCTCTAAACTCTGATTGGTTCACTATTTAAACAAGAGATGAAAAAAAAAAGTGATTGTTTAATATCTGTTTTATTATCATTGTTTTTTACCTCAAGACTTTTTTTCTAATGACAATGTCTAATAGGACCCACAAATTTGATTGCACTCAAATAATTGAGCCTCCTACACGAGGGAAAACACAAGAAATCATCATTTTTTTCTTTCAACATGTTACATTGGTTGTGTTGTTATGTATGTGTGGTGGAGAAGGGTGACAACTAGAAGCTTCACTACACTTCTTCTCTTTATTAATGCCACACCATCACCTCTCTTTCTTATACCTTTGATTCTTTCTTTCAAATAGTGTATAGAATGATTGACTCATTTTGATTTTGGCCTCATTTTTAGCTACTAATGCTCCCCCCATGCAATTATGGACAGTGAGGTGTATGTGTTTGTAAACCTCCATTTGTTCATAAATCATAATCATATCTTCCCTGTATATTATCCGTACTATACTACTATCCATAAAATTACTTAGCAAACCAAGAAACTATTGGAGTCAGGCTTAGTATAAATAGGAGGAGTTTATGTTCACTCAAATACACCAGAAATTCACAAAATAGCAATATAACAATAACAACTCCAAAGCCATTACACTATCCCCTCTAATAATAAATTCTCAATATACAGCCTTACTCTCTCTTAAGAAGCTATTCTTTGTGCTTTTTAATAGAAGAAGCTCTCCAAAGATGGATCAAAGGGAGGACCAGATGCAGACGAGATTCAACAAGAAACAATTCTTGAAGAGAACTCTGCAGTTTGTTTTTTCTGTTTCTGTGTTTTCTATCTTTGTTTGGTACTCCTCTGGCTTTTCCATACACCCTCAATCCTTCAATGCTTACATCTCTACCTGCCTTTTCTCCATGATCACTCACACCCTTGAAAGGAAATACATGTTTCTCATTTGTAATGGAATTCTTGCCTTCATAGCCAAGACTTCTCTCATGTCCGCTTCACCAGCACCCATGTCAGATTCTGATCACTTTGAGTTTCAAACTTCCAATGACATGGCAGTTGTTCCTTTAGGAAGCTTTGAATCCCCTGAAAATGTTCCTTTTATGGTTGAAGAGCAAGTTGAATTGCAAGAGGAAAACTATGAAGAAGTTCCAGAAGCTGAAGAACAAGAAGAATGCACCTTGCATGCGAAAAATGAGGCTTGCATAGCAGAAGAGGAGGAGAACTTCAAAGGGATTGATGAAGAAGGTGAAGGGAGAGGAACAGAAAGTGAGGATGAAGTGGAACAAGATAATGAACCAGCAGAAACTAACAATGAGTTAATGACAACATATGAAGAATTAGCAAGTACAGAAGAACTGAACAGAAAGTTTGAAGAATTTATTAGGAAGATGAAAGAGGAGATGAGGATTGAAGCTCAAAGACCTCTTATTGCAGTGTAGTAATTAATATCCCGAATAAAAGATGACAATGAATAAAATGCTTTGTCTCTGGTTTTTTCCCCAAATGACTAAGCCTCATGCATCAAAGTTCCATATAAACTGGTCCTACTCTTCTATGTTACCATTTCCTCTTGTCTTTCTAGCTTTATATCCTTGATGGTGTTGTTCTTTTAATCACCTCTTTGAATAAACTAATATAACCGATGGAATTAATTTGAATATGAATTTAATCAGAATAGTTCAGTTACTGGACAGTATCTCAATATATGCATTGAGAAAGATAAAGAAATTGGTAAGATATATAGAGCAGAAAGGTTTATACTTTATTCTAAGAACTTGCCCCAAAAATAATACAACAAGAAGCACAAGAATACATGTGGGAACATATATTAACAACTATCCAAATCTATACCATGTATTATCCCTTTAAAGCTTTGATCAGAGAAAGAGTGCCTTTAAGCACTTGAAGTAAATCCACAATCTTAAATGAAAATAAATGGTTGAATCTGGACTCAAACCGGTCAACATTGGTTAAAAATGGATCCCTGTAAATTTGAATCTATGAATTAAATTGTTATCCATGTATATTTGGATTTTAGAATAATTTTTTTCCTTAAGTCCATATCTAAAACGTGAACATTTAAATACCTTACTCAAACTTTGCATATTACCATTACCATATATAAGCATATAAAACATATTACTGTCAGTATTGAAGGTGGATATTATTTGACAGTTGAAAGATTTTTGCATGTTTAGATACACGGTAGATTTTCACATTGGAAGGAGAATTGATTATGTGTAGCTTTTTTGGGAGCAGATTAACTCTGGAAGATTTGAATGTTAATTCAAACATGCTATCTAATAAGAACATAATTTCCCCCTTTTTGTCATCTACTAAATTAAACTGTACAATCACTGACTAATCAATAAAGTTTCTACATAGTGGCTATGAAAGCAAACAGTACTCTTTAGTCTTTACCAACCTTACTATATATTCAAATATTTTGTAACCAAATATCATGGACATGGTCTCTGTCCCACTAAATAAATATGAAGTAACCACATCAAATTATCAACCTAAACCTCTATTCAACCTACAAAGGAGTAATCCAGAAGGGTCAAGGACCCCAGCTTGATGAGGAGCCTGCAACTTAGAAACACAAATATATGTCTGCACCTCAAGAGAAATATAGCGTGCACATATTTGGGTCAATAACAGTAAAACAAAGATCTTTAACAAAACACTAACATTGTTGAAAAGCCAACATTCATTCGTAAAATGACAAGTGCATAACTAGCCGCCCTATGTTCATTCATTAATATCACGTGGGTCCATCAAAAGAAGGGTGGAGACAATTCAAGAGATTGTGGTCACTAGTTCATCTCATAGATATAATCAGCTAGAGAAATATGGAGAATTGATTCAACAAATTAAACTAAGGAGAATATCATTTGTAAAGTTTGTCCAGAAATTTCTATCAATTAGAATAAGATGATGCTTGATAGGAAAATATTCATAATTTTTACATGAATGTTTAATCATAATTTTTTCACCCAGTAAAATATAATCCACCTCATAATTAGTGTAGTTTGGAGATCTCAACCAGTTTAGAGGTCTCTACCTAGTATTTTCCCTATTTGAGAAATCTAGCAAACATATTTTGGCCCTTTTTTCAACACAAGGTTAAAAATTAATATAGATCTCATTAAATACGAAATGGAAGCACCAAATCAGGAATGATACTCATGATTCAACAAATGCAACATCAATTTAATCAATAAAAAAGAATGTTTGAAGAAAATGTGAAAGAATGTGTTGCTAAAGCTCCCACATTTTCCTTACAATGAGAAGGTACATGACTCAATTTCACAAAGTAACCAGATTTTACTTCATACTGACCTGTGCTAATAACAATATTTACTTTCATCTTTCTATTAACCAAATGAATTGCCAAGGCATTGTCAACTTAGAACATGTTTGAATGTGTGTTGGACTAACACTCCAAATCACACGTTAGCAAAGAAGCTTCATATTGTAGCTTATTGATTAACATGATTTTGATACCTAAATGTAGATTCCAAACATGCACTTAAGCAATGACATCAACTGCATAGAGCACGCCCATCAGTAAAACCCTTCTGCATCATGAACTTTCTTTGAAGCCTGCTTATCAATCAAGGGGAAACCAAAGCTGCTAACACTTGAGCAACAAATCATATCTCAATGTCTAAGTAAAATAAGCTGAAAGTGTTTTTGGCATTTCCACTCTGAGTATTCTTTACTTTGCAACTTCTTTCCATTGAATTATCACGAGTCCAGTGGTTACAAACTTGCATTTCATCTCATCAAACTAGCCGGTTGGCGAAACAGTCATGTTCATGCTGGTCACATCAGTCTCGGGTAAATTTCTAACTTCATCAAGAATCCTAGTTAATTCTTTTGTCAATTCTTTGCGAACATAGTGAGATCGCTCCCTAGTAATTGATGATTCTGAAAATAAAGTTTCAGCTAGGGAATGGTATTCTTGAAACCATTCCCCACCAGTACTTTGATTATTATGATCATCATCAACAAGTAAAGCGCATTCCCGTCTCCATCGACTTAAATAGTAGTTGTCAGGCAACTGAAAGTAATTCTTCAACACAAATACACGAAGAGCATGTCTGCATAATATTCCTGAGGACTCAAATTCTTTGCAAGAACAGTGTATCTGTTCAGTATCAGCCAACCACATTACGAGCCATTCTTCTTCCATCCTTTTGAAGTGTCTTATAATATATGATCCATTGGCCATTTCAGATGTAGCATATTGCATTGTCAGCAATAATTCTTGCTGCAAACAATTGAAGGCAAAAGGCGTGAGAATACTCTGAGCATGCTCTTCGATGGGTATGCAAGTTCTGAGATGCACATATTGAGTCCCCTGATGTGATTGATGTTGCAAATTTGCAGAAATACCAACCTGCAAAAGTATCCACCAGAAGGAAGAAAGGTCATCACAGAGAAAAGTGAGCAAGGCTAGTGCAAGCTTATGAGAGAAAAAATACTCTTACTAACATACCTGCTCAAAAAAGCTACGCAAACATGTATGTTGTTCAGTGAAGACCCCTTTCAGAAAAGCATCTATAGATTTGGAGTAAGACATTGTTGCCATTCGGGCCAAAAAATAGCCTCTTACATAGCATTGCGCCCAGGATGCTCGAACAGAATACAGTAAGTCAGTGTGTTTATCTGAGCCAAGTCCATACACAGAAACCATTTGACTCCATTGAAGTTCGAATTCTTCTGTATTCTCAATGTGAAATAAGGCATCAAACTCTGATCTAAATTCTGCATAGCGAGGCCCAAGAGGAAAAGAATACCAGCTTGGCAACTTGTTTAGAATCTTCGACAGAGGAATTACTTGTTTAGTAGCTGGAAATTCGTTTCTAATGGCATCTCTAAGCCCAGGGTCTAGATCAGATAGAACTGTTTGTGGACATCTTCCTCTCATGAACCGGATAAAAGCCTGTATCGAGGAATAATCATTATAAGAGGAATATCAATGAAGGCAGAAGCAAAATCGCATACAGAATACAGATGAAGCTAGTTGTAAACCTGTAATGCCCATGTGAAGGATTGGGGTGTTTCATCCTGCAATAAGACACAACCGAAAAAAATGGTTCTACCATAGCTATCGATACCAAACCATACTCCAAAAACCAATCCATAAGTGATTGATCGATAAGTAGTGTCAAAGTAAACTACATCACCAAACATAGCATTTGCATTAATAGAGTCACCATATGACCAACCTATATTTTCAACCTTGTCATTCTCATCCACTGTAAAATCGTAAACAAAGCCATCATCCGCTTCTTTCACGGCTTTGCAAACCTCAAGAAGTTCCAGTGTATCGTTTTCTCTTTTCTCACTGAGCAACACCTCATTCTCTTGAACAATCTTCTTACGGTTCTGAACAAAGTTCCTCACATCCCTTTCCAAGAAAGGAAGTTGCCCACCTTGAATCCCCTTTTCCAGCTCAAGCATTTTCACAATTCTATGTATCGGAAACCCGGCTTTCGAAAGCAAGAGTATACGCTCTTGATCCGCCTCGTGAATCTTACGATACGCAGGCAGAAGGCGAACTTGATCATCTTCCAAAAGTTCATGATTGTGTACATCACTAAACTGCACAACAAACCATTGTGAAACCCCTTCCACAACCTCCTTCGACAAATACATTTTCGCATCACATCCACACCTCACCGATTTTCTATCCCTATGATGCTCTCCATTGGGCTTCTTCTTCATCGGAGCAAAACCGGACCGGTAACAAACAAAGTCGCGTTTGTAAATGCCCAACTGAGGGCTAATCCTAGACCTTTCTTTCCTAATAGAAAATCCATTCTTCCTAGCAAAATTGCCATAATACTCAAAAGCATCATCATCACTCTTAAACACCATTCCAACATAAGGGGTAATCATAGCTCCAGATAAAGCTTTCTCTGCATTCACCAATTCTGATGCTGCAGAACCCTCTTCAGCATCAACTTCATCATGTGTAACATAACACTTCCAATCTCCACAAGGGCATTGTTGCCTCCGAATCCAAATGTTTTTTGAAGGAACAGACAACATTGCTCCGATTGAATGTAGTGTCAAAATCACTCCAAGTTTTAAACTTTAAAGTGATCCAGAAGCAGGTAGTGTAAAACAAAACCAGAACAGGAACAAAAATCAATAAACGAGCTGAAAAATCAAAGGATTGACAAAATGGATAATAAAAAGGAAAAAAAAATTAATACCCAGAAATTTCCCAAGCATGTATTAAGCTTGCAACAAGTTACAATCTTTGCCGCCTGAAACTGAAGCCAGGAGAATTTGACCAGAAGGAAAACAACATGGTACAACAACAAAAGACAGAGAGCTCAAACCCCTGTTCTATGTTCTATTTTTTGGTCAAATTCTGAGAAATTCAGGAAACTAGAAAAAGAAAACCAATTTGGAATTTTTATTTTGTAAGGTGTTTTTTTTTCCAAATTTTGGACTTTTATTTTGGGTTATTATTTTATTGGGCCATTTGAAATTGCCTAGAGGGGATCGTTTTTCACAGAGCTCTTAATCTATATACCATCCTGTCACATATATAAGCAAAAAAGACATTTTAGATTCATTCATTTAATGAATGTATCTAACCATTAATAATGATTAGATACATTCATTAAATGAATGAACCTAAAATGTGTGTTTTGCTTATATATGTGACTAGAGGGTGTATTTTTTTCAGACCTCAATATTGTACAATTATTAATTAATTTGTGACTAGAGGGTATATTCTTTTCCACACTAATTTTTTATGAAGAAAAAAATACCATGGATCTCCATTATTTTTCAAGATTTATCATAAGCTTTTTTGAGAAGCGTATGATCCTTGCAAAGATTTCAGCAACCTTCTTGCGTGCTAGGCCACTGCGCTTGTGAGCTGGAATTGGAGTATGGAAAAAAAGAGCATTGATTATGATGGTTAAATTCAAGAGTGCAAAGACAATGCAAACCCAAAATCCATAAACATTGCCAATGTCACAAATGAACACCTACCAAAGAACATAATTAAGCATCGTGAATCACTGAACTTACCTCAGCCTCAACAAAAACAAAAGTTAGTGAAAATTATATGTGAACAAAACATTATTGGAAGGAAAAAAATGTTTTCTTAACACTCAATTTCCATGATAGAACGAAAGGAAAGAGAAATGAGATATATAAAAGATAATGTAATAGATAAAGAAAGAGATGAAAAGAGAGAGATAAAAGGAGAAAGTAGGTGAAAATAAGATGGAAGGAAAAGTGAAAAAGAAAAAAAATGGCAACTTAAAAGATTAACACTTATGATTTTTTTAACAAGTAACGAAAATGGATGTTAAAACTCAATGCGCACAACCTTTATCTCATTGGAATTATCATATGGGTTGGTGAGTAGGCAAAAATTAAACCATGTAATCAATGTGATGTCATAAACACTTATTTTTAAAAGAAATATTAAAAACCAAAAGCAATGCATAAATTTCTAAGGGTCAATCTAGATTCACCTCAATACTACAAGACTAGATTCACCTCAATACTACAAGGATTAGATTCACCTCTATACAAAGAAATCATTATACTTTTTACAAAGGTTTGGATTTTTTTGTAGTGTGAAGAACATTTTTTATTATACAGTTTCCTTTTGTTATTATACTTTTAAGCAAAGATGACACCTTCTCTGAATTTTAATCCAAATTTATTTGTTCTTTGAAGCCACTTTAGTTTGTCGCTTTCAAATTTGAGTCATGAGTGCAGAATTTTCTCAATTCAGCAAGAAAAAAGATATAAATGACCTCAGAACGTTTTTAGCGCTTAAGGAATACATAGTCCAAAGTGTGATATACTTGCATCAATACAGATAGAACATGACATGTTTTTCTTTAGAAATTTTCCTTAGCAAGTCAAGAACTTATAAATAGAGTTTTATTCTATAAGTCATTAGATACCACCAACCTCAATCATATTGATTTTAAGGTTATGTTAAACAGCCAGTTTAAACATATGGGAAATTATATTAAAGTTTGATGGAATCTGTAATTATACATACTTTTTTGTGAGAATCCTTTATATCTCAGACTCTCAATACTAATAATAACTGAGATTTGAGACTGAAGCAAAAAACAGAAAAACAAAGATTGAAAGGAAAAACATGTCTCTACATTTGCAAAAGCACACCCATAAAAATTCTCAAGAAAATATTTTATTGCTTAATTGCAATTTTAAAATGAATAAAATTACAAACTCTTGCAATAATACACAACTACCTAAGCTCAATGCACATAAAGAACTAGTATTGTTGTAGTGAATAAAACTTAACATAACCCCTCATATTTAAAATAATTTTCTACTTCTTTCTTCTTTACACTACTCGATATGTGAGACTAATATGAGTATTCACTTTCTCTACTTCTTTTATTTTCACACGATTTAATGCGACTCGGATGAATAATCACTTTTGAACAACAACCTTTTCTACTTGGACCAACACATGTTAGTAAAATTAAGATATAGAAAGAAAGTAACCAATACAGTGTCGAAGTAAGAATTTAGGAAGAGCTAATAAGCAAAACTAGTAGCTTGTATTATGCATTTTATTTGTCAAGTTAGCTTCACTGCAGGGGAATGTTTATGTCTTCCCTCTCTTTACGCTCAATTCCTTACACAAATGAATGAACTTTCATACTTTCTGCCGTAAAATTCTCTTTCATGACATTATATATTGCCCTTGAGAGCCATCATTACTAAGTACTTACCAGCACCAGAAAAGGAAACACCAAAACAGAAAGAAAAACACTATATAGTTGAACTCTGCATATATCTGTGGAAGCATTTTCCAACACAAGAGAGAGGAAAATGGTTGCCAGTGATGAACTTTATGGTGGAGATCATGAGCTTCCACTGGTCCAACCAGACCATGAGGTAACTGAAGCTCAGAAGGATAAGGCCATAGAAGAGGTATTTATTTCTTTAAGAGTAAAATTTGATCCATTGATATTTAGTTCAATTTCTTTTAGTTTCACTACACATTTTCTTGTTAAAAGCAAGATTTATAAATTCCTCAGTTACTATTTACTGATACTGACAGTTTTTGTTATTACCTTTCTCCAATGCCAGCTGAGAAGTGAAGTCAGTAAGCTGGATGAGAGACTTAAACTTTCAGAGGATCATCTTAAACAAAAGGTACTCCGAACCGGGACTAGTATGCCTTGGAAGTTAGAAAACCATGTCAAACAATTACAATACTAAATTCTAAAATGCATATTCTTCAAAACCTGTTCATGTGCAGAATCTAGAAATCAAGAACCTGACAGAAGAAAAGAAAGATGCATTGGCTGCACAATATGCTGCAGAAGCAGCTCTTAGTAGGGTACATGCAGATCAAAAGGAAGATGATTTTTTTCCAATTGAGAGTGTCATTGCTCCTCTAGAGGCTGAGGTTAAGATGTATAGGACTGAGGTACTAATAATGCAATTTCTAATAATAACACAATGTGTATTGTGCATAATGACAATAGTACAATACTAATATCCATTTTGTTTTCAGATTATATCATTACAAGAAGATAACAAAGCTTTAGAAAGACTTACAAAGTCAAAAGAGGCAGCACTGCTTGAAGCAGAAAGGATTTTAAGAAGTGCATTAGAGAGGGCTTTAATAGTTGAGGAAGTTCAGAATGAAAACATAGACTTGAAGAGACAGATAGAGATCTGCCAGGCATAAGTTTTTGTGTCTCCATTTTCACTTTTATTTGTCTATAATTGAAGTCTAGATTGTTCATCCAATTTAAAACTTCAATGAACAGGAAGAGAACAAAATTTTAGAGAAAACCCACCGCCAAAAGATCGTGGAGGTTGAAAAACTTAGCCAAACTATCCATGAACTTGAAGAGCTCATCTTATCTAGGGGAGACAATGCTAATGCCATTCGTGATTATCAGCGACAGATTGCTGAATTGCAAGTAAGCATATCTTGTTCCTTCCATTTGAAATTGTTTTGGGATAAGCTCATTTGGATACAGACTTATTGCAGCTTATCAACTAGAAAAATTCTAAGATAAGCTCCAATAAGTGCTATTTGGTTTGCATCCAAACGGGTTCGTAGTGACTTTCTGCTTTCTGGCTGACCTATGGTCTGGCGCAAATTTTCAGGAGGAGAAAAGGACACAGGAGAGAGAGCTAGCAAGGGTAAAGGTTTCAGCCAACAGAATTGCAACTGTTTTGACTAATGAGTGGAAGGATGAAAATAAAAAGGTCATGCCTGTGAGACAATGGCTAGAAGAGAGAAGGATTATGCAGGTATATCAGTCTTCTTTGAAGTTTTTATGGTCATGCCTTCTCTACCGCAAAATACTATTTACTAATACAAGAACAATATGCATAGGTAAAGATAAATTTGAAAGATCCAAGTCCAATTCAAGTCAAGAAAAACTAATTTTCAACTTTCATGTCCTAACTCCTAACTATACTTTTAAATTGTTGAAGAAGGTAACTGATTTAAAAGGAATTTATATCCTGAAATTTGGTTCTTCAATTATGAGCATGAAATATTTAAGATCATGTATTTTCATGCATATATAGGCAGAGGTGCAAAGATTGAAAGAAAAGCTAGCTATATCAGAGAGAACAGCAAAGGCAGAATCACAATTGAAGGTAACTTATTTGTTTTCTGTGTAAGCATAGTCATAGAAATCAACTTTTTATAGTAATACTAATATTATTTGGTGTTTTTCTCAGGATAAACTGAAGCTGAGGCTAAGAACACTGGAAGAAGGCTTAAAGCAATTCTCAAGCTGCCCAATAAAGTTGAATACATCTGGGTCTCCAAAAGCAGAAAAGTCTAACATCCTAGGTTTCCAAACCACCAATGGTGGAATGAGAAATAGATCCACATCACATCCAAGGGCATCTACTGTTGGAAGCCCTTTGTTCAAAAAGACAAATATAAAAAGTAACATAGACAGTGTTGGTGGGAACCTAAAAAACAAATATGGTTTTTCAGAAAATGTTTTAACAAAAGGTATAAGGGCATCAAGAAATAGAGTTGCTGATGGTGGTGAAAATGAAAATGGGATGCTGGCGAACACCGGCAAGAATTTAAATGATTGCAATGATGAAAGAGAAGCTGCAGAAATCAAAACCATTGTACATGTTGATGAAGACTCTAAAAGCAACAGCTGCAATGATTTAGGCAGCAATGATATGGTCTCCGGTTTCCTATATGATAGGCTTCAAAAAGAGGTCATCAATTTGAGGATGTCTTGTGAAATGAAAGACAGTAGTTTGCACACTAAAGATGAAGAAATTAAGGTACTGCCGTACTAGTAGCAGCTATGCTCACATCCCCATTCCTCTGTTTACTCACTTAGATTAGTAGTTAGAACTAAAAATCGGATGCTCTTTTCAGATGCTCGCGAAGAAAGTTGATGCCTTGACAAAGTCTATGGAAGTAGAGTGGAAGAAAATGAAGAGAGAAGCAGCTGCTAAAGAGAAGGAGGCTGCATCAACAAAATCAGATGATACCCGGAAAAATAGAAGCATAAGTTCCTCTAAAAGATTATGTAACTTTTCTTTTTAAATGACTGATTCTTCCTACTGCTAATTATCAAAGTTTGTTATGTTTGTCGAACACTAGACCTTAACATTGACATAAAATTACTGCAGGCTGATGAAAGAACGTTGAAGGTTTTTTATGTAGAGAAAACTGAAGGCAATTTATTTATCAAGGGTATCTTGGCGATTTTTCTCTGTAAATACAAAATAAAACTTTGTGAGTTATCATGTTGGAAACTTGAAATAAAGTTCCATGGGGTAACTGAGTCTGGGATCTGACCCTGTATATAGAGAAGTATTTTGTGTATTCCTATATATTTATTGAAGTATTTTGTGAGTGTTACATACAAGACAAGTTTGTCAAATACATCAGCAGAGAAATAGTATTGACAAATGCTACCAGTAGAGTCATTTAAGCAACAGAAATTGACGAATATCATTTGTTCATCGTTCATCCAAGAATATGAACAATAGGATTCCCTACAACTATAGTATGACTGAAAAGCTCAAAAACCTGAAGAAAATAAAAGAGGATATAAATTGGAAAGCTTTTCTTCCTAGTTTTTTTTTTCCTTTCCACTGCCTGCTGTTAATTTAAAATTCTTAGCAGGTAAACATCCTTAATTTCCTAAGCAAATTCGTTGCACAACTGATGATGGGAAAGCTTAAAATTGCAAAACATCCCATCACTCAATAGCTCTGCACTTCTTGAATAGTTGGTAAAGAAGGGAACCATTTTGGGCACCGTCGCAACCCAGAACTTGCTCTAGTTCTTCTGGTTTGGAACTTGTTTGATCCTCTCAACAGCAGTTCCAACTGTTGTGTAGTCACCACGATCTTAACACTCTTTGTCTTCAGATTTCTGATGTCAGTTGTCCTACAAGGTACAGAATCCACACCAGAATGCTTCAGTAATGATGCAAAACGGTCCAACTCGCCCTGATGCAGCTTTCTATGTACCACTATGTAACGTTTACCAGAAGCAGAGTTCATCTTTTCTTCAACTTTCACCAAGGCATCAACATCTGTTTCTCTTCCTTCAATTAGAGGACCTCTGGTTTGCTTCTTTGGTTGTGATTGTCCTGCCATACAGTTTCCCATTGTGCAATATGAAACGAATAAAGACTCTAAGCATTATATAGTGAGGGTTGGGTTTGTGTCAACGTTGGAGGATATTCTAACGTGCAACCCATCACTCATCACGTAGCTTTTTGACTTGTTTTTAAAATATGCAGAAACTAAAAATTTCTAATGGGATGTGACTGGAACAAGCACTCCAAGTCAATTCTAAAATATTATTCTTAAGCCCTTTCTTGCTCCCATTTTACTAATCGTTTATTGGAAAACTAATAAGAAAGCACTAATTTAGAACCATAAACTCAAAGTCAACCCATATAATAAAAAAGGCACTAAATAAGGTCAACCATCATGTTCAATATAAAGGTCAACCTCAACCGTCCATACATCTTTATTCTTGTATTTTTCTTCTTTTAAGCTTTTTCAAAAACAAAACAAATGAATAAAAGGCTGACTCAGTTGTTTACTGGAACAGTTAAAAGGGAAAGTGACATCTTATTCATAGCATTGAACTCAACATTGTATTGACCAAAAAGAAATAACAGTATTGAGTATCACATCAATTCCAGTATTGACTATCCAGAATCAAGATTTCTAAGTTTTAACTTCTAACACCATAAAACATAAGGAGTTCCACATTACACCTGAGCCAGAATCAAACGGCACCTTAAAAAGAACTACCTGGTTGTGCATGTAATATAATCTGGATTCTGGCAGAATTTTACAGTTTCCTGGATTACTGTACCACATACTAGTATCAGGCCTTAATTCACCTTATAAGACATCTAAAATAAAACAAATTATTTTCTGAATCTACTTGTACCAAAATTTCCTCACAAAGTAAAATGCATAAAAAGTAAAAACCTATTGCAAAAGGTTGACAAAAACAACACTATCACTGGGGAAGAGCCACTGTTGGAACCTCTAAAACCCTGGAGTCCAAAGCAGCAACTATTTTAGGTGAACCCCTGGACTGCAGCCATGACTTGGCAGCTTCGTATGTAGTCAAAAACCAACCAGCCTTATCAGTAGCCTTATGGAATGGAGCATTGAGTTCCTTCAGATATGATTCCAATACACTGCCCAAGCCTTTATCTGAAACATTGTGTTTCCCAATCCCAGTATTAATTCCTAGTACTGGTGGAAGCTCCTCGCCTGATTCCAAAGCCTTAGACAAGTCGTTTATCCAAACACGTAAGGCGGTCATAGCAGCTCCAAGTGAGAGTTTCTTTAGATGCAAACACCACCTAGTTTGAGACCTGAATTGTATATCTGTATATATCTCAAGTTTCAACGCCAAATCCAGAAGGTCACGAGCTTTGTCTGGCACATCCAGACTAACACAAAGATCAATTAGACAATTGCACAATGACTTCTTTACATCATCATCAATTGAATTGAAAAGTTCCAATGCTTCTTTTCTAAAATCTCCATCACCCTCATGCTCTTCGGTCAAATATCTAACCACAGACCCAAGCTTTGGCTTGGCCTTCTCTATGCAAGCAGTTATCTTGCCAAGTTCTTCTTGTCTAGGTATCTGGGTCGCGACATATAGAAGACAATCACAGAATCGGTCATCAGGACTGATGCCCAAATCCAAGAGTTGATTAAAAATCTTCACAACATCATCAGCTCGTTTGGCTTTTCCGTACAAATGGACAAGTGATGTTAGAGCTAAAATATTAGGCTCAAATCCACAACGTATCATTTCATTCAACAAGGCTTCCGCCTCTGTAACTTTCCCCATGCATGAGTACATGTTAATTAAAGATGTGTATGTGAAATTGTCTGGCTGGCAATCCCCAGAACTTTTCATGTCTGCAAATATTTTCATAGCTTCATCTGCATTGCCAAAATGAGCACACATGTCAAAGAGCATGTTATAAAGAACTTTATCCACATCCTTGCCCTTTTCCTTCATTTCCTTATACACACTTAGAGCATCTTCACTACATCGCGCCCTACAATAGGCTTGCAAGAGAGCTGCATAGGTTGGCCAATTAGGTGAAAATCCATTCTTTACCATCTCCTCATATATAGTTTTGGCATCCCTGGCCCTCTTAGCTCTCCCCATGGCATACAACAGATTGTTGTACGTTACCATGTTAGGCTTAGCCCCAAGAACCTTCATGTCACTGTAAACACTTAAGCACGCATCATAATTTCCCGACATCCCATACATCTTAATCAACGCCGAGAACGCCACCGTATCAACACGCCACTTCTCCGTCTTCGCGCGATCATACAGGCTCAAAGCCATATCGACATTACCAATCCGCGCATAAACATATATCATAGACGCCGACAAGTTGTCATCGGGCTCACACTCAAAAGAGGGCATCTTCTCAAACCACTCCACAGCCTTATGCGGAACAGAACACGTGGAAGCACAGGCAACCAAAGTTGAAAATGTAATGAGATTCGGCTTAACCCCTCTTTGAAGCATTTCATCAAACAGCTTCTCTGCTCTCCCAAAATCCTTGATCTCCCTGAACAACTTGAGGGTCACATTATAAAGAACAACATGCCTAGCAGGTTTAATCTTCTGCTTGAAGTATTCAAAAGCAAGCAACGCAGTTTCGGGGTTCACCATGTTATCCAGAACAATCATTGCTTCACGTTCTGTCACATTTTCCCCTAAACCCTTCACCAACATTTCAGAAACTTGTTGCTCGGTGGGGTTGCATGAGTCGAGAGATTTGGCTAGCTTCTCGAGAGGTGAAGAAGTGGCAGCATACGATTTCTTCAGAAGCTGTTTGGCTCTGGGGCTTCTGGGATTGACCCAGATGCGAGATTTCGAGGAAGGTGGAGATTTTGCATCTGGGTTGTCGAGTTTTGCATCGAGTTGAGAATTGAGAGGTTGCAAGGAGAAGTGGGTTTTGGATTGAGTGAGAGGGAAGAGGTTATGGGAAGTTGGAAAGTAGAGAAGTTTGAGATTGCAAGAAGAAGAAGAAGAAGAAGGGGATGTGGTACGAGGGGTTATGCGTTTGCAATCATGGAAGCTTGAAGAAGAAGAAGAAGAAGAAGAGAAGCAGAGAGGGTAAGACTGAGCCATTTTCTGTGACTCTTGGAACACTAGACAGCACTGACTGTGAGTCTTAACATTTGTTTTGGTTGGATTTGGAGGGGAAGAGGAGAGGGAAACCTGTGTGAAATTGGGTTTGCGGCAGGATTTGATTGTTTTTTTGAGCGTTTTGACTCGTCTAGGTGTTGTTATTGTCCAATCTCCATCGTAGACCATGACTTGTTGAGTTTTGTACTTTACAAATTTTTTTTAAGATTATGGGTATATTAATAATCTTCACAACATCATCAGCTCCATCATATACAATTTTTTTTAAGACTAACATGAAAGTGCTGATGGGTCTTTCATACCATCTTTTATCCCAGGATATTACATATTTATCCTTAAATTAATTTAAAGAATCAATTATGCCATAGATGTTATTTTACTCATTTACCAGTTTACCCTCTTCTTCACCAACGAACACTAACACCAAGCTCTCCACCTATGACCATTAACACAACCCAACCGTCGCTGTCACATCCTCTAGTCACCGCCTCTAGTCACAACAATCAACACTATCGTGCATCACCTCTGCCACCAAAACACAATATGCCCAAGGGTTCCAATAAAATTAAATCCCAAAATGCAATCAATATAAAACTTTCCTGCAACACCGAAATCAAGAAATGCAGCCAACGAAATCAATGAAAAAAATCCACCACTGCACAACTCAAATTACTTATTTCTTTTCAATGAAATCCCATGAGAACATCTCAATTATCTCACACCATACATAATATTGAATAAAAGAGGGGAAGTAGATAACATGACTAAGATTCAGATTTCAGATACTAAATTAACACCAACACAACCACCGCAATCAACACCTCAACCTTGGACATTATCTAGTACCATCGACGTCGCCTCTACGACGCAAGATCTGTTCTCGGTGGCACTGGAATTTCTCTTTAAGTGTGTTCGCTGGTGCGTAGGGTTTCTGAAAGTGGTACATTTGGACAGAGGAGGAAGAGAACGGGCTGCTGAGCTTGATCTCTTTCCTAGGAAAGAAAGAACCAAGGAGGAGGTGGGTGGCGAAGTGCGGCGGTTGTGCCAGAAGAGGGAGTGACGACGAAGGGTGGGAGTGAAGGAGGGTTCCTTTTGGTTTGAGTGAAGGATATTCTGGACATTGTAAATTTTGGTGTTTTATTTTTTTTTCTTAACAAGTCACCTTAACTTACTATAGTAGGTAATTTTGCTCTTTCATATGTGAAAGACCTGTCATGCTCTTTCATCCTAGAAGCCACCAATCATTTTACTTTGTTTTTAAATAATCTCCTCATCTCTCTCTTTCTCTTCCTCTTCCTCAACATCCCTCATCATCACATCTCATTGCATTTTAAGTTTCTTAGTTATTTTTTTTTCTTCCCATGTGTCATCATGGCAAAGCTTCGCCATATCAAAATCTGATTTTCAGTAGGCCTTTTATAGTTTCAGAAATTAGAATCCGGTAATATGATGTAGAACTAACTTATTTAAAGCGAGTGGATTCTAATTTTTGTGTGTATTATTAAGTTCTGCAATCTAGAACCTCGTAGTGGTGTGTCACTAGGATAATTAAACAACAGGATTTTAGTTTATGAAACATTTTTTTGGTGAATAGTTTATGAAACCTTTAAGTGAGAGTGTGACATCTAAATCCATTAAAAAAATTCTTTAAATTGTAATAAAAAATTATCATGAATATATTTTGTTGGTATGGTTTGAGTTTGGTTTTATAGAATAGACATACCACATACCTACAAATTATTTTGAACAAATTGCCTATGAATGAATCCAGACCCTTTTGGAGAGGAAAAATAGTATCTACTATTGTGAGTAAATTTTATACACGCCCATTGAATCTCAGTCTAATCAACATCCCTATCTAAAACCCTTCAAAGCAGCTACCGATTCAGTCGAACCTCTACACTGTAGCCATGACTTTGCTTCTTCGTTTGTAGTTAAAAACCAGCCAGCCATATCATTAGCCTTATGGAATGGAGCATTTAGTAACTTCAGATGTGATTCCAATACAATACCCAAGTCTTTATCTGAAGATTTATGTTTCCCCAGCCCAAGATATATTCCAAGTAGTGGTGGAATCTCCTGGCCAGATTCCAAAGCAGTAGACAAGTCACTTATCCAAACATGTAAGGCAGTAAGAGCAGACCCAAGTGAGAGTTTCTTTAGATGCAAACACCACCTAGTTTGAGACCTGGACTGTATTTCTGTGTATATCTCAAGTTTCAACCCCAGATTCAGAAGGTCGCGAGCTCTGTCAGGCACATCCAGATTCACACAAAGATCAATTATGTAATTACAGAATGACTTCTTTACACGATGATGATCCATTGAATCAAAAAGTTCTAATGCTACATTTCTAAAATTTCCATCACCCTCCCACTCCTCCGTCAAATATCTAACCACTGACCCAAGCTTTGGATTAACCTTCTCAAGGCATTCTGCTATTTTACCAATTTCATGTTTTGGTAATTGGGTCATAACAGCTAGAAGGCAATCAAAGAAGCGATCATCAGGACTGATACCCAAATCCAAGAGTTGATTGAGGATCCTCACAATATCATCGGTTCGCTTTGCTTTCCCATAGCAATGGACAAGTGATGTCAGAACTAAAATATTAGGCTCAAATCCACCACGGATCATTTCATTCAACATGGCTTCCGCCTCCGAAACTTTCCCCTTGCATGAATACATGTTAATCAAGGATGAGTATATGAAACTATCTGGCTGGCAAGTCGGAGAACTTTTCATTTCTATAAATATTTGAATAGCTTCATCCATGTAGCCAATATCAGCACACATGTCCAAAAGCATGCCATAAAGAACAACATCCAAATCCATTCCCTTTGCCTTCATTTCCCTATACACACCCAGAGCATCTTCACCGAACCGCGCTCTACAATAGGCTTGCAAGAGAACTGAATAAGTTGACCAATCTGGTGAATATCCACAGCTTATCATCTCGTTGTATATAGCCTTAGCCTGCCAGCCCCTCTTGGCTCTCCCCAAGGCATACAACAGATTGTTGTATGTTACCCTGTTAGGCTTAGGACCAAGAACCTTCATCTCATTGTAAACACTTAAGCATCCATCATAATTTCCAACCATCCCATACATCTTAACCAATGCTGCGAATGCCAACGTATCAATGCGCCATTTCTCTTTTCTCGCGCGATCATACAGGCTCAAAGCCATATCAACATTACAAGTAAGCGCATAAGCATATATCACATCCGAGTACACGTTGTCATCAGGCTCACACTCAAAGGAGAGCATCTTCTCAAACCACTCCACAGACTTATGTGGCAAAGAACACATGGAAGCACAGCTAATCATAGTTGAAAATGTAACGAGATTAGGCTCGACACCTCTTTGAAGCATTTCATCAAACACCTTCTCTGCTCGTTCAAAGTCCCTAATTTCCTTACACAGCTTCAGGGTGGCGTTGTAGAGAACAACTTGCCTAGCTGGTTCAATCTTCTGCTGGAGGTACTCAACAGCAGGCAATGCAGTTTCAGGACTCTCCATGTTGTGGAGAATGAGCTCAGCTTCACGTTCTGTAACATTATCCCCAAAACCTTTCAAAACTTCAGAGACTTTTTGCTCACTGGGATCACATGAGTCCAGAGACTTGGCTAGTTTCAGGATGGAAGAACTGGTATCAGAAGTTTTCTTCCGAAGCTGTTTGGTTCTGGGGGTTCTGGGTTTGACCCGGACGTGAAATTTTGAAGATTTTGCATCTGGGTCATCGAGTTTTGCATCTTCTAGAGAATTGAGAGCTGGAGGAGTAGAGTGTT
This sequence comes from Lotus japonicus, assembly GCF_012489685.1. Lineage (NCBI taxonomy): Eukaryota > Viridiplantae > Streptophyta > Magnoliopsida > Fabales > Fabaceae > Lotus > Lotus japonicus. The sequence continues at coordinate 60,000,402 of NC_080046.1, read as the reverse complement.
GCAAGGAGAAAAGGGTAGGTTGGAGAAAGGTTTTGGATTGAAGAGGGAGAAGAGAGAGTTTATGGGAGGAAGGAAAGTTTGGCAGTTTGAGACTTCGGAAAGAATAAGGAGAAGGGATAGTAAGAGTGGTCATGGGTTTGCAATCATGGAAGCCAGAATAAGGGGAAGAGCAAAGAGTGTGAGCTTGAGGTTGAGCCATTTTCCCTCCCCTTACTGAGAGCTAGATTTGGCACCCCACTCATTAGAAATGTCACCCCACTTTCGGAAATTTAGTTTTTGAAATATTTCGGAAATAAGGTTTCCGAAGCATTTTTCACTCAAAAGTGGGGTGTTACATGTATTTTGCACTACAAATCATGAATTAATTTCGGAATATAAGATTCCGAAATAATTGGGAACCCGAAAATCCGAAAATTGGGGGTGTGAAATCTAAGATTTGGGGTGCTAAATCCAGCTCTCCTTAATACTCACTCAACAAATCTTCTGTTTTGTTTTGCAGAGGAAAATTTTCTTTTATAACTTGGTGGGGTGAGTTTTCAATGCAATTGTATTCACGAAATTTGAACCCGAGATATCCGTTTAAGCTAGAATAACTTCGTCTCAGCTGATCTACGCGCTTAGTGGTTATTTATATATTAAATTTGGTGAGAAAGACTGAAATTAAAATTAAGGAAATAAAAAAAGTAGTGATAAGTAATGTAATAGTAGTGATAAGCGCCGGTAAACAACCAACGTTATCATAAGGGTGAATACATAAGTTCGAACTCTCGGTAAAACGTCTATTATGAGAGACTATGTGATGCAAATCACTGGTAGACATTATCAATATCCATGTCAGATTGACTACTAGGATACCAAATATGTTTATGATGAAAATGAAGAAGACAGAAAAAACAGAGGGTGAGCTTGGTTTGAAAATACTAGAGAGAGTAAACTTATTGGGAATGGTGGTCGTAAGACAATGTTAGTGGAGCTCCCTTCACAGCACAGCTACTCTCATTTTAATTTTTAAGTGAATTGCTTATCCTCCATTTAAATTTCATCTCTTCACTCTCTTTGAGCTAAATAGAGTCTATTATTAAAAGATCAATAATATATGGATATGTAGGTGTACATTAGTAAAGAAAAACTAAGTATCAGGTCTTCATTTACTCGGTAAGACATCAAAAAGTTTGGTATACATATTGAGTTCGCTCACACAAAATTTCCACTAAAGGAATAGGCAAATGCATAAAATAACACGGCACATCATTCCCTAACTGCATTATCAATAGGGAAGGGCCATTGTTGGAACACCTAAAACCAGAGAGTCCAGAGCAGCAATTGATTTGGCTGAACCCCTAGACTTCAGCCATGATTTGGCTGCTTTCTTTGATATAAAAAACCAGCCAGGCTTATCTGGAGCCTCATGGAATGGAGCTTTGAGTTTCTTCAAATGCGATTCAAATACACTAGCCAAGCCTTTGTCTGAAAACTGGTATTTTCCAATCCCAGTATTAATTCCTAGTGATGGAAGCTCCTCCCCTGATTCCAAAGCCTTACACAAGTCGTTTATCCAAACATGTAACGCAGTCATAGCAGCTCCAACTGAGAGTCTTCTTAGATGCAAAGACCACTGAGTTGGAGCTCTGAATTGTACATCCTTATATATCTCAAGCGTCGATCCTAGGTCAAAAAGTTCACGTGCTCTATTAGGTAAATTCAGGTAGACACAAAGATCAATCAGGCAATTGCACAAGGGCTTCTTTATTTCAGCATCAGTTGAGTTAAGAAGAGCTGATGTTTCCTTTATAAAATCTTGATCACCCTCCTCCTGCCCCTCCACCAAATATCTTACCACAGACCCAAGTTCTTCATTAGCCTTCTCAATGCAATCTATGAGCTTGCCAAGCTCTTCCATTGGTGTTTTTGTCATAATATTCAGAAGACAACAGCAGCAGTGGCCATCCGGAACGATGCCCCAATCCAAGCCTCGCTTAACTATCTTCACAACATCATCAATTTGCTTTACTTTTCCATAGCATTTGACAAGCGGGGTTATAACAAAGATATTAGGCTTAAATCCAGATTCAATCATTTCATTTAACATCGCTTCTGCCTCCGAAACTTTCGCAAAGCAGGAATATACAGTAATCAAGCTTGAAAATGTCGACTCATCAGGCTGGTAAATCCCAGAACTTTTTATGTCTTCAAAAATTTCAACAGCTTCATCAAGGAAGCCAACATCAGCACACATAGATAAAAGCAAGTTACAAAGATCTACAGTAACACCAATCCTGTTCTCCTTCATTTCCCTATAAATACCAAGAGCGTCTTCCCTCAAATACCCTCCAATATAGGCTCGCAATAGAGTTGAATAGGTTATATAATCCGGCGAGATACCATTTCTTTTCATCTCTTCATATATAAGCTTTGCCAGCAGGGGCTTCCTGGCTCTATACACGGCAGGCAACAAAGTATTATACGTTCCCAGGTTCGGTTTCACACCAAGAACCTTCATATCATCGTAAACATTTAAGCATTGATCGTAGTCTTCCAACATGCCATACATCTTAATCAATGCTGAGAACGTCACCGTGTCAAGCCTCCAATTCTCCGTCTTCGCACGATCATAAAGGCGCTCAGCCATATCAACATTCTCAACACGCGCATAAGCAAATATCACGGTCGCACACGTGACAGCATCCGGCTCACACCCGAAACCCGGCATCTTCTCAAACCACTCCACAGCCCTGTCAGACATAGAACACAACCTAGCACAGTTAATCATAGTCGCGAAAGTAACGTTATCCGGCTTCAACTTTCTCTGAAGCATTTCATCAAACAGCTTCTCCGCACCTTCAAAATCCTTACACTTCTTGAAAACCTTCATGGCCACATTGTAAAGAACCAACTCTTTGCCTCTGGTGGGTTTAATCTTGTCCCGCAAGTAACGTAGAACAACGGGTGCGGTTTCAGAATTCTCCATCCTATCAAGAATGAACACAGCTTCTCGTTCTGAGACATTGTCCCCTAAATCGTTCAGAATTGCAGAGACTTGTGGGTCAGCGGGATCGCACGAGTTGAGAGAGTCGGTGAGTTTGAGGAGGAGAGTGTACTTTTCATGAGGGAACCTCTTGAGGAAAAGTTGAGCTCTGGGGCTATTGGGATTGACCCATGGTTGGTTTTCCCTTGAAGATGAAGAACTTGCAACTGGGTGGTCGTGAGAATTTGCGTTCTGCAACGATGCATGGTTAAGGGGAAGAACGGTTTTGAATTTGAAATTGCGCGAAGAAGAAGAAGAAGAAGGAGAAGAAGAAGAAGAGAAAGAGGTGAGTGAAGAGTAGGAAGAACAGAGACGAGAAACCATTTTCCTTACCAAATGGTAGAAATCACATAGCTTGTTTATTTTGTCTTAGAAATCTTATTTTAATTTTAATTAAATGTTAAAAGTTCTCTCATAATTTTTTATACTATTTTTTTATTTTGGTATGAAACCTGTCCCACTAACTGCACATGGGTTGGGTTGGATGGATTTTCAGGCTAATCAGGATCCGAACCGAGCATAAATGTTTGGGTTGGGTTGGGTTGGATTTTGTGAATTTTCACCTACGAATCCGAACCAACTCAATCCGACAATCTTCGGGTTGGTTTGGATGGATTGATTGGATCGCTATATTAAAATAAAAATAAATCAGAAATATTGAAAAATATTAAAAAACAAGGACTTCAAGTCTCTAACATGCGATTACATAATAAGTTAATAACTACCGTCTACACACATCTATACAACAGCACATAACTAAACAAGTACTTCGAGTTTTTAAATATGACAAGTAATTATAAACAAATTAGCTCCAAGTCTCCTAAAAATCACTCAAATAATATGATCCAAGTCTTCATAAATTACATTCCCTATTAGTAGGTTAGGTAAAAATTAAAATTATTAAAAATATATATTAAATAATATATTATTATTACATGATTGGATTTCGGGTTGGGTTGGATGGATTATTATGGAATCCGATATCCGATCCAAAGATGATTGGATCGTAATAAAATCCATCTGGTGAACCCGTTAGTCCAATCCAACCCGCATTTTTACCATTGGATCGGATTGAGTTGGATGAATTTATTTGGTTGACTCGACCCATGTGCACCCCTAACTAAACACAGTCACATTTTTCCCACTCTCAACTCTTTGAACATTCAAGTACCCTAATTTCTAACTTCTCAAGGTTTCAACTCTTTCCCAGAAAGTTGTTGCTTTCACTAATGTGTTGCGCCGACCTTACGATGTGCCTCGTCAACCTGTTTTCATTTGCCTCGTACAGCAATGAGCTTATATGCTCTTTTATCCTTTACGACCTATTTGACACCTCATAACACTCGTGGTGTGGCCTGTTACATGTCTGTTCTCACTCACCATCCTCTTTCGCCTTCTAGATCAACCCTTTGTCATGTCAGCACTCAATTTTATCTGGCTTTTTTTATTACTTTTAATTTGAATTTAAACTTTTTTATTGTGTTTATATAATTTTAAAAACAAAAAAATAGAAATTGAAGAGTATTTTTTATTTCATTTTATGTTAATTCATTTGAATTTTGTTATTATAATATTTCTTTTACTATTTGTCAATACTTTAACTAACATGATGGAAATAAAAATTGTATTTTATTGAAAAACCAATATATCATGAGTGCACCAAATATGATGACAAAGAAATATAAATAGGCTTAAAGTTGAAGTTGGATAGTAAAAACCCTTTCAAGATGGCGTAAAAAAAATACTTCTTTCTTTCCTATTTTTTTGGTTTTTTAGCTTTTGAGTTGTTTTCAATTTTTTGTTGTTTTCAAACTCAATACTAATTATCTCAGTTTCTTCCATCTAACTCATTTTAAATTACATCTATTACTTGCGACCGTTTATTTGCACTCATCATAATTTTCCCTGATTACTTACCAATAACTGTCATTCTATTTCTTTATTATGACTTGACCTATGAATAAACACTTCATACCAATCTGTATGGTTGCGCTTCTTAATAGCCAATTACATCATTGCTAAATTTCTCATAATTTTGTTGTACTCATGAGTTCACCTATGAATCTCCTTTAGACCTTTACAGCTTTACTGTATCCCTACTTGAATTTATAGAAATTCTTCAATATGAGAAAATACTGAGTTTAACATGATGCTCAACAATATGCCAAAAAAAACAGTCACAAAGCAATCCTTCGTACCCTTAAAGACGTGTTTCCATTTTGTTTAATAGTTGAAAATACATAAGATGAAGCTCATAACTCTCCTTTGCAAGCATAGCTGGAAAACACTTCATTAAAGGGACTAAAATTTCAACTAGATCCCGGAATATGCGTTGCAACGTTGTTTTGAGATTTTATACTCAAATCCAACTATCCCTAAAGAACACACTCACGAGTTTATGAACCAAATTGAAAACACCCAGAAGCGCAACCTTCCAATTAGGATTAGGAAGACCACGGGGACAAAAACCTTTCACTTTCATAGCAGCTGCCAAGGCTACTTACCATCAGCTGTGGACTAATAAGATGTTGGAGTTGAGAGAAGCAGATCTGGTTACATACACATGGTTGCTTGCAATCCCTACAAAGTCACGGTGTAAGCATTATTTTACCTTTTATCCCAAATGCGATGTGTTGATGAATAACCTTTCAGAGTCCTTTAATGAGCACATATCACTTTTTTTTTTTTGAACAGCCAAAGAAATATAATATATGATAGCATAAAGGGATGCAAAGTCATGGTGTAAGCATTCTTTTAGCTTGTATCCCAAATGCGATGTGTTGATGAATAACATTTCAGAGTCCTTTAATGAGAGCATTTTTTTTTGAACAGGCAAAGAAATATAATGAATAAATGATAGCATAAAGGTATGCTAATACCCATTTACAAAGGGGAAAAGAGGAAAAACAAGGAAAAAAATGGGAGAAAACTAGACTAAGAAACAAAAGAATCCTTCTAGTCTAGGGAAATACACACGGGGGCTACAGAGACAAAAAAACAGAGAGGGCCAGCAGCACCTAGAAGCCACCCTTGAGACTTTAGGATTCATTCAATTGAGCACAGAGCAATCATGTATTGTACCTATGTGTTTTAAGTAAAATTTCCTTAGAACGTGCTTTCTTTTTCATGTTGAGTTGTCTTAATTTTGCTGATGAGCACAAAGCACTTGTACATGTGTGGTTTAAGAATTTCCTTAGAACGTGCTTTCTTTTACTTGAAGTTGAGTTGCCTTAGTTTTGCTGGGATAACTATGAAGAAGATGTATTCATAAATGCTTCACTTAATTCTCTAGTTGTTTTCAACTCAAACACTTATATAAAGGTTCATTTCACTTATGATGTCGAGCGCTATCCACATAATTATCTCTAACCTAGGTGAATCTATTAGTTGGAGTTCGTAGACATAATCTCTTGCCAAGTGGGGTTTCCAGCCACCTTGAGCGCTCAACTCCTCATATAGGGCACTAAGCCTCATTTTCTTCATAATAGGGTTTCCTAGCGACGAAGGGGAGGTACTGTGTTGATGTGATAGATAGGGATCACGAAGGGAATTTTCTAAGTGGCGTTTCTCGGATGCTTATTAAAGATGAAACGAATGATGATAAGGAAAAATTTGGTCGCGACTATCTTTGAAAAATGGAATATATGTGGCTGTTGATTTCTGTAAGGAGAAATGGTATAGACGAGTCTGTATCTTTTCTGACAATATAATTACAGTTGGGATACTTAACAATCTGCATTAAAAACATGCATATCAGAAGAATAAAGTTATTCTTGCAATTCAAGAAAAACTTTGCCACTATTTTCATCACTAACACACAAGCATAAAAATATCAAAAAGGCTCGCACTATCAAGAGGCCTAGGTTTCTAGACTAATTCTGTTGGTTTATTTTCATTGTTTAAGTGTTTATCTCTTTAATTTGTAATTTTATAAGAAAATGCCAAAAAGATTATGTTACGTATGTTTACAGTTAGGCTGCTATAGAGTTGTTAGGCAGATAAAGAGTTGGCTAGTCGGTTATGAAGGTTGTTAGCTGAAGTATAAAGGGTTGTAAGAAAGTGAACTATAACTATGTTGATTGATGAATAAACTTCTCCCTTTTCTCTCTAATTTTTCTCTCTATCTCCTCTTTCCCCAATTTCTACCATAGCATTGGGATATTAAGTAAATGAAATAGCACCAAGAAACTGAGCGACCTGCTCACCAATTTATGTGTTTTTCTCTTTTCTCTTATTTTGATTCGAGTTTGATTTTTTTTAGTGCTGGTAGTTTTCTGTTTCTACTGGACTCCAACATGATTTAGAGCAATCAAGGAAGACATGTACATGTCCCTGCCTACTCTAAGCAATTTACAAGACTTTACACCAACATAAATTAATAAACATGCAACCATTGCTTGAACAGAGACTTCCAACGGTCTAAGAACAATCGAGTAGCGGAATAGTAAGGGCCTTGTTACTCAGGATGGGGGAGAGGTAGAGTTTCACCCACGCTTCAGATGCCTTGCACAAAACGAAGCGTTGCATAGTGTTCCTCATGTAATGATCACCCGTCTTCGATTTCCCTCTACAACGACGCCAAGCCAAAGAGACCATGCACATAACTACTACGAGATGAATGATTTGGTTTTAAAATTATTGATTCTAGTTTGAGACCCGTGCCATGCACGAGGTTATTATATACCTCAAGTTTTATTTGAATTTTAAGTCTTATAAATGGTTAATCTTAGTTAAAATTGACTTCAATAGGAAAAAAGTATAAGAAAATTTGAAAAAAATGACAACGACATTGTCAATAATTGAACATCAATTACAGAAATCATATATTGTGAAAGATTTCCTTGAACACAACATATTTTGTGCAATTCACCACATTATTTTCTCATCTAAAATTAATATTGATGCATGATGGTGCCATGAAATTTCACTTTATGGGATGGTGGCTGCAATGGCGGATCCAGGACCCCCCGGCCAGGGGGTCAAATTTTTCACATGAACACATCGATAAAAATATAATTAAAAACAACTGTAATATGTTTATACATCAGAAATTATACAAATCATAGTTGTCCTCTACGCGATTTCATATTCTGAAATCGTTGAACAATAAGCTTGATCCACATTGCTCACTTGATGACCTTGCTCTCTTGATTAAAAATTTATCCATGACCTTCACAAGATAGAGTAGACTTAAATTAGATTCATACATGAAGTTATATACAAATCATTCATGACAAACTTGAGCAATTTGAAAACATTTTCATTCAAATTACAATCTCAAACCAATTACTAAATCAAACCATTTAAATCAAACCAATTACTCTCATGTAAAATTGAAAATAACTGGAATGTTTTGTAAAATTAAAATCAAACCAATTACCCTCATGTAAATCAAACCAATTACTCTCAATTCTCAAACCAATTACTCCCATTTTAAGCAAACTAGTGTATCAGTGTATGTAAATTGTTTTTTTTTTTTGGATAAGCAAATTAGTATTAGAATAGAGTACTAGGGTACTCTAACCCAAAAAAGTACAAGAAATATTTACAAAAGATAGACAAGGAAAACCAACACTAGTAGACAAAAACCAGTGTTGGTATAGCACTCCAAACCCAGTGTCATTTACAGAACAAAGCAACACTGAAGGAAGTTCCCTGATACCTATTCCACCTTAACTCAAATGAGAAACTCATTGTCATTTAACTCATAGACTAACAGCAAGAGACTTAGCTTTCTTCTAGCTGTTTGCTGTCAAAATGCAGCAATAAAGATCCCAAAACACAACCTGCAATCTCACGCTTTCTCCAATCAGACCAAGCACCATGGGCCATGAATCACAAGGCAAATAAATTGTAAAATACAATATCATCTAAATATCTAATCATCCCATGACCGAAAGCTCCTGGTAGTGCTCCTTTTGCACAATGACTAATTGTCTAATTCAACAACTGACAAATTGATTTAAGCAAATTCAACAATTGACAACATACTCTACTTTTAAACTCAGCAAAAGGGAAAGCAAATCAAAATAATAGCAGTTAGGGTTTTCAATTTGGGGTTTAGGTTTTCAATTTGGGGGTTTTCAATTCCAACCAACCTTCAAGCTTCAACAGAGAGAGAGAGTGGGTGGTGGCGTTGTGCAGTGTGCGCCGGCAGCCGGTGGTGGTGGCTGGTGGCGTGGTGTCACTGGTGTGTGTTGTGCTTGAGATTTGAGAAGTAGAACCAAAGACCAGAGAGTGACAGCGTGAGAGAGAGAAGGTAGTGAGCAGAGAAGGATTGTGGTGGGCTGGTGGCTGGTGGCCGGTGGCGTGGTGCGTCGGCTGGTGGTGGTGGACTGGATCGGTGGTGGTCAAGAGAAGGAGAAGAGGTGTGACCGTGTGAATCGACAGGAGGAGAAGATTCGTGAGTGTGGTGAGAGAGAGACCGAGAGTGAGAAGGAGTGCGTGCGTGAGAGAAGGAGTGAGGCTGGGACTTGGGTGCAATTTTTTAATTTCAGGGGGTTCAAAAAAAAATTACTATAGGGGGGTAGGTAGGAATTTTTTTTTTTTCAGGGGGTTCAACTGAACCCCCTGAACTGCACGTGGGTCCGCCCCTGGGTGGCTGCCGCGCTAAAGGGAACAAAGACTTGGTGGTGACCATTTGTGGGGAGAAACATGGTTTGGAGATGGATGAGGTGTGGGCTCGACAGACACAATGAATGATTTTTTTTTAATTTAATGAAGTAAAATTATTTTCATAATTTTTTTTAAAGTCAATATAAATTATTTTCATAAATTAATGTATGATAATGTATATTTATTAAATTTATTTAAATTTTAATTAATTAGTAATTATTAGTGACGATTTTTTCATTACTAAATTTTTCCTCTATATAAAATAGATAAAAATGATGTGAAGTGTCATTTTTATGAACCTTGAGGGGTGACTAAAACAAGGGTACACCTAATATGCACCACTTTTTAGTGGTGTAACCTTGCACCACTATGTTAATTGTCAATTTTACCCCTGTTCAAAAAATTAATCCCATCAAAATCCACCCGGTAAAAACGGAAATTAGGGTTGATCAGAAAAACCGGCCCGACCCAAAACCGAACAATCCAAGCCCAAATTAACACTTTCGAGCGTGTTGGTCCAGGTAAAAACGGGTTATGTTAGTCGGGTTCGGTTCCATATTATTGGACCCAACGGTGTCCGAACCCGACCGATTCATATCAGAAATACTCCAACAAGGCCCATAACCATAAGCCCTGTCCAATAACACAAATCACTACAAAAAAGTAAAAAAAAAAGGAAAGTATTGCGTCGACGGCTCTCGCATTCCACTCTCGTCTCTGATCTCCCATCAACGCCGGTTGCCGCGTCGCCGTCGTGAGAGGAAGCTATTGCGAGTCTGCGATTTCTCGTTTTCCATTTGAACTCCATCGGTATGTTACTTAGTAGTTTTGCATCGGGTGTTGATGGTTGAGACACCTAATAATACTGATGATGATGAGCAATGGCGATCATCATTAGTAGCGCTTTCTTTTCATTAGAATATTGGATATTCCTATAGATCTTCTTCATTCATATATTGTTTAGGATATTTGCATACAACAGATTGAGATTGCAAAATGCTGTAGGACTTATTGGAATTATATACTTAGCTCTATCTTATTAGCATAATGTACTAGTCTAAATAGGACTAAAGATTAGACTAGCATAATTCTAGAAAATATAATAGTGCAATGGCTTACTCACAAATTATAGTCCATGTTTTTATACTATTATGAATCTATGCAAGATATGATGCATACCCTTGCTCTTTTGTATTTTATTTCTCCTGTTTTGATTCAATTTATCTAAACTACTCCCTCCGGTCCTATTTATAAGCAACAAAAAAAAAATTCACATAGTTTAAGAAATGTAGTTAAACTAGGTAAAATGCATTAAATATGTCTTGAATAAAAATAAACTTCCAAAATTACCCTTTGTTATTAATGTTGGAAAGTGAGAAAGAGAGAGAATAATTAATGAGACACATTTTACAAGTTAGAATTAATAAGGACATCATTGGAAAAAAATAATTAATATAGCTCAAACTTTCATTTGGTTCTTATAAAAAGGACCAAGATTTTTCTTCTCTTTCATGCTTATAAATAGGACCGGAGGGAGTATAAGTTTTCCATAATTTTTGTTCTCTAGCAATTTTAGGCAACCGATTTGCTTTGGAATTATTGATGGAGGCCAAATATTTTCGCTTTCTTAAGATTGTGGGGGTTGGATATAAAGCGAGGGCTGAAGCTGCAGGGCGGCTGTTGCTTCTCAAATTGGGTTATAGTCATGAGGTGGAATTAACTGTGCCTCCTGCAGTTCGTGTTTTCTGCTTCAAAAACAATGTAGTTTGTTGTACTGGAATAGACAAGCAAAGGGTGCACCAGTTTGCAGCCACTGTTCGGAATTGTAAGCCACCTGAAGTTTACAAAGGGAAGGGCATAATGTACGTCGATGAAGTTATTAAGAAAAAACAAGGAAAGAAGTCTAAGTGATCATGTAATCTTATGTGATTTCGCCAAGTCTAGGACTCATATGTACATTGACTAGACTTCATCTGCAGAATTTTCACTCAATTCAGTATTGGAATTCTTGAACAGAGCATCATGGATAATCAAAGTACTTCCTTTAAAATAATAATTATCTTGCTCCAATATGATTGACATGTATCATTTAGAGTTTAATGAAAATGTTATTTTAGGGTATGCCCTTTATCTGGAAATTGTGAATTGATTTTGATAGTGGTGACATGTAATATTGGGCGTATTTCAGGTGTTTAAGCCTGGGCTACACTGGAGTGTATTTGAGTCATATACTGCACCATGTTTAATGGACTTTATGTTGTAAACATTGATAGGAGTATGAATGCAAGAGGGAATTCTTGGCTGAGTGTAGACTATTTATAGGAGTATGGATGTCAACTTAAAACTAACGTGGGGCATACCAGTTAATAGCAGTGGGAAAATATCTTAATTTCAGTACTTTCCACTTGCTTTTACTATTATTGAAACTAAAAATAAATATATTTAGAGGTGGTTTCTCAATCTTATGTTTGAGGGTACTGGTGATGTCACAACCAACAGATAGGTCTTCTCTGATAAGTAATAATCAATTTTTTGTTGTATATTCTATTGTAGATACCTACATTTGAAGAAATGTTAGAAGTAGTAGAGCTTAACTTTTCCTTGAACACTTGTATAGTAATTTTGAGAAGAAATTTGGAGGATGAACATTGATGAGCACTAGATGATGGTAGTTGCAAAGGAAGAATACCTGGAAGCATGGGATGAGAAGATAAATTATAGTAAATAGTTAATAATATTAATAAAACATGTGAGTGGTTGGCTGCAGTTTCCACCAAGTCTTTAGTTTCAGCTCCAGGTGTGATGTGCTTATGAATGATATTGTAAGTCATTCAATAATTGTACTATTGTTTTAGCTAGAGACAAGCTCATACACTTTTTACTGATTGGAATTCATTGTATGGATTTCATTAACACCTGACCCTGCCGACACAGTTCTTAATTTCTGTCTTCATAAAGTCTCAGATAATTTCTGATCATATCCTCTTAATGACACTGAGAACAAGTAGCTTCCTTAAAAACAAGCTAATTTATTTATTTCTCGTATCTGTCCAAAAGCATGTGATGCTTGAGGAAGAAGGTGACAAAAATTATGGTGGCATCGTAACTTCAAAAGATTCTTGAAATGATGGTGGTGGATCATGGATGACCTATAATTGAGGTTTTGGTTCCTTGTGGAGGCTGCACATATTATTTATTGTTTATAGTATTATATAAAATTCTATGACCTCATCTTCGTATGATAATTAATTCAGAGACCCCATTTCCTCTGCTGAGTGCTACATGGCCTTTGCTGCATACAATATTCCATGTTTGTTTCCTCAACACATAATTGCCAACTAGACGTTACCATTTTTATAATTCTACCTAATCACCTTTTTCAAATTGTCAAAAAGCTATGTATTTAGGGGTTGAAAGTAATAAAAAATATCAAACGAAAAATAACTAAGCTGCTTGTAAATCAAGGAAGAAGAGCTTATTTGGTACAACTAACAAAGTATAAAGAGTTAGTTCAAAAAAAAAACTATATATAAAGAGTTGAATTTTCAAAAATGAACTATGAACCGTAAAGTATTGATAAAATATGTAACATTATCTTTAGGTGAAAACAACTTTTGTCTCTTTGATGGAGACGTCCCTTGATCCCTTCCCAAATTCCCTTCTGCTATAAGAAACATACATTTTCTTCTAATAGTATTTTTTCTTCTGTAGGTTCATGGATCTAATAGTAGTATGTGGGAAAAGCCAAAACTGCTGGTATGGAAAAAGAAGATCGTGGTTGTCAAATTGTCATTGTCCACTGAGGTCATCATTGATCAATAACCACTAATGCATGATTAGCTGCCAGCACTAATTCGAGTTTATCTACATGACATTTTGTGCTAAGGTCATTTTAGCTGCCAGCTTCCTAAGTCCTAACTACAAATTCTCATAGCAAAAGCATACAAATGGAAGAATTAACAGCATGACTTAAAAAAGGTACTAGTAGCGATTGTGGTTAGAAAATGTATTAATTTCAACAACAAAATCAATCTAGAAAGGCAAATCCCACTACACAAACTTGATTGCTATATAGATATGTAGAGAAACTTTATTAATTTATCAAACTTGTAACGAAATAACATGCATCTTAGCATTTAATCCCCTCTAAATAACCTTTTATTATTTCACCAACTCATAGTCATTCCTTTTATCTTTCCTATGAAACATATGATATGAACCTTAAAAACAAATACAAAGAAATAGTTACTTGAAGAACATGATTGGAGTTGAGAGAATGTGCAATGGCGTGGATGTGGTGATGATCACATAATTGAGCACCCTGTTGGATTTTCTTCACTGAAATACTGATCACACCGATTGTTCACATAATAGGGTCTGCTTCCACCATAACTATCATAAACGGGCCTCGCATAATACCCGTCATAACATGGCATCGGCCCACCATACTCATAGAAGCCCGGCCCGGCAGGCCTGCCCTCGTAACAAGGAGTTGGAGCATACATCATCCCAACTGGCACTGCCATTGGCGGTGGCCCCACTGGGTGGACCGGTATCGGACCGGGTGCGGGTTTGTCCTTGGGCTTCTCATCTCCCTTCTTTGGCCCATCTGACTTGGGCTTTTCCTTGTCCCCATCTTTCTTTTTCTCAGGCTCCGCCGCCTTGGGCTTCTCGGAATCCTTCTTCTTCTCAGGCTCAGCAGCAGCCTTGGGCTTTTCCCCGTCTTTCTTCTTCTCATGCTCAGCCGCCTTGGGCTTGTCGGCCTCCTTCTTCTTCTCAGGCTCAGGCGGTTTGGGCTTCGGCAGTTCCACTATCTCAATGCTCTTGATGGTACCCCCACCTTTGCAACATAGCTTGTCCCTAATCTTCTCAGGGCTACAGCATACCACGGTAATGAACACAATGTTGTCCTTCTCGTCGTACTTCTGGTCTCGAATTTCTATTGTTCATAAAAATTAAAACAAAACTTAACTCAATTTGATATCTTCTGTCATGTACTAATAAATAAAAAGTCTAATTAAATTTATATATATGAGAAAGTAGAAATTAAGAATGTGGTGAACTCACGAGGGAACTTGCAGAGAATTTTCTTGACCTTTTTGTAGCATTTCTCACATTCAAGATCAACCTTGAGCTTCATGAGGGTTACCTGAATGAATGTGTTCAAGAAAATCACCCATTAGAACAAGCTTAGAACCAATTGATGATGTATCCAATTTTCATTTCACAAACAAGGACCACAAGAATCAAATATTATGTAATAAAGAGTGGTGGTTTCAGAAAACAATTGAAATGAAAGTACCTTTTCTGGAGCCATGGTTGTGGATGAGAGTTCAGATCTGAGGCTCAGAAGAAAATGATGATGTGAATGGGGACAGAATTAAAGAGACTAGAGAGCAATAACAAAGAGGAAAGAGAAAGGAAATCAATCTTAAGAAGAAAACTCTCACCAATCAAATGCTAACACGTAGACTTAGAAGGTTGGATTTCTTGTCAGTGTTGTCGTTAAGAGAAGGTGAAGAGTAGTGGAGGTAGCCGGAACTGAAGGGTGTGTGTTAATATATGTAGTCACACAGTGTTTGATGGCTTTGCAACTCAGCATGCAGTGTGATGCATACGCATGTGCCGTTTTTGGTTGGCACGCCCAACCTTGTTGACTCTATGCAAGTTCATCAATCTCTATAAATAGTATTAGTAATTAATTTAAGTGTCAAATTCATGTTGCAAAATATTTACCATCAGCAGTATCATTGATATGCTAGTCATATTTGTACGATGGACTCTATGATCGTTTAGTTGTGTGTAATAATGATCATACACTACCACATGATGAATGCACACGTGTCTCCGACGTAATGTTTATCAAATTTGGCTCTATAAAGTTAGAGAATCATTTTACAGAACAAGTATAATTATCACAAATATTAAAAATGATTACCTACTTTGAAATTTAATCAATATAAAAAAAGATTTACTTATACCTATAATATGACTCTTTCACTTTAGAGTAACATACGTGAGTAATAGTTAAATTTATTTAGAGGTGAGGAATTGAGTAAAATACAACCTCCACCTAATCAATTGGTTGTAGATAGAAGGGGAAATGGGAGTGGTCCAAAATTGTGGGCTCCAGAAAGTGTCCACATATATTTCTTGGAGGTAATCAAAGCTTACACTCATAGTTTTTAACCGATTGTGTCGGTTACTGCTTCCTACATGTGTAAACGCGGTTCATAGTGGAATAATTAGTAGGTGTTTGGTTTCATAATTCCTACAGATATTAAAGATATGTTTATTTATAGTTTATCCCAAAAATGATTTTGGCTGAGCCAAGAATCATAACTTCTTCCCAGAAGTGATAACATGTTAGTTTAAGGTTTTTATCTATAGTGATTGTAAAAATTATAAAAAGACTAATCATAAACCAATCAAATCCAACCCAATTGTTTGGTTGGTATGTTTAATTGTAACATCCCATAGGTCGGTGTATCTTTATTTTTGAACTTTTCTTAGTCCACTCATGTTGATTAAAATGATCAAGGATGTCATTGAAGTTATAATAACCAATTAACTATCGAAGGTGATTTTTTTCATAAGATAAGCATTTATTTAAGTTTGAATCAATAATTTTTGAGTTTAATGGATATGCACTGACAGTGTAAAATAGTTTTACACAGTCATCCAATCAAAGCATGCCACGTAGGAGAGATAATTACATTTGACTTTAATTTTAATTAAAAGAATAAAATATTTTCTGATGTGGAGAAATGGGACAGTTAATGTATTATTAAGCTCATATTGAAATCCATGCACAGCTTAATCTACAATGAACAGTAAAATTTGTCGACATCAATTTCATCCACTATTTAGTAACATATTTTTTTTGGTCAAAGATGGACTTTCCATTAAAATAAGCTGGCAAAAGCCCAGCAGAGGAACAAGGAAACCAGAAACACATAAGGCACTACAAGCCAAAAACTTTGTTAACTCTATAAATTTTTCTAAACAGACTGACTTTTTTTTTTATCGAAGAACAGTTAGATGTTGCGTTTCAATATGGGCTTTAATTGATAAGCAGGCCCATAACATGTATTAGGCCTAAGGCAATTATTCGGCACTTATAAAATGTGGCCCATAATCGTGTTGGTGTCACCATCTAAAAGTGGCTTGAGATTGAAAATAAATGGACAAAACTTACATGCATGAATTATTTTTTGTTGAAATGGAGGGGTGCAACCCCAAAAATATTCTACAAACCAGTCACACTACTAGAGGACCATATGCAAGACATGAACACTAAAGCCAAACACATGGTCTTCCTAGCAAAACAATCAACCACTAAATTGACTTCATGAGGTGTGTATTGGAACCTAACCTCCATATAAAGGGGAGATCACATTATGGACCGTCATGGAATTTCAACTAGCCTAGCACGCGATCGTTGGCCCATAAAACCGGAGCCCACTAAGAAGATCATGCAAGCAACAAGTAGGTCAGTGGGCAGGATCGATATCCAGATGCATCCCCTTGACCTTATATGTAGGCCTTACCGATTCTCTCTCGCCCACATGAATATACACAAATTACAAGTGTCTAAATGTCTTGCAAAAAGTTGTAGTACACAAATCAGGGCGCAATTGTGAATGCTAGCTATGGCCCACGGTAGGCCATTTACACAGAAAGTGAAAGCTAGTTCTGGTGGTGATGCTGACTCAGACATGGTGTCTATGAGCCTAATCTGCATTGAATGGTCCACCTCAGATCCACCTCACACCTCACATTTGCAGAACCCCCACGTTAATAAAATGTTCTTCCCCTCACCCCTCTAAAGTTCTGAAGCATCTATTGCTACCTCCAATACATTACAGCATCTGCAAAATTTCTGAAGCAGGAGCCATTGTCTATCATCACAGACATGGGTGAAGTAAGAGTTCACTTTTCATATTTTCTTGACAATAGTTATTACTAATCACTCTGTCTCTTTCCTCTTATTGACGACTTTTGTTTTGAAAACTAACTAAACTAGGATATCATGTCTCTATCTCCTTTTCTCTGCTCTCAAGAAATGGAGATTTTTTGATTCATCTTTTCAATATGTCTTTAAATAATGTTCTGATTTTTGTTGAAGGAGAACAAGGAAGAAGGAAAGAAAGAAGAAGCCACAGAGGAAAAGAAAGAAGAAGAGAAAAAGGATGATGAACAGCCTCCAGAGATAGTTCTCAAGGTTGATATGCATTGTCAAGCCTGTGCAAGGAAAGTTGCAAAATCTTTGAAAGGATTTGAAGGTAATCTATTCCCCTTTCTACTCTATGACATTATTTTTCTGCAGTGAACTCTAAGCAAGTGGATGTCTGGATAAGCCAATATCACGGTGAACAGCCACAGAAGCTAAAGGAAGTTGCTTCTGTCCATTGTGATTTTGGCTCACTGTCTTTTTCCATCCATCCTATATCCAAGCATGCATTAAGTCATTTAGGCAACAACCATATTACACATCACTTCTAGTTTTGGTTATGAATTTAGTACCAGCTGCTACTTTTGTTCTGTTTCCCCCCACATTCTTTTCTTGTTAGAGGGATCTACCATCCATGATTGATTTTGAATATTCACTACACACATGATGAAATTATTTGTCAGGTACATACATATCATTCTCATCTTTTACAGGTAGTTTTCCACATGTCCATTCCAATAGAGACAAAAGTTCATCATTGCATTTGCATTCATGTTCAGTAAAGATAAAGGTCTAGGAGGTGGAAAAGATTGAAAATAAAGTGTTACTAAGAATTTTTTCATTTTGGTCTATCTTTACAGGAGTGGAGGAGGTGAGTGCAGATAGCAAGGCAAGCAAAGTGGTAGTGAGAGGAAAGGCAGCAGACCCCATAAAGGTGCGTGAGAGACTTGAAAAGAAAAGTGGTAAGAAAGTAGAGCTCATTTCACCTTTGCCTAAACCTCCGGAGGATAAAAAAGAAGAAATCAAACAACCCCAGCCAGAGGAGAAAAAGGAAGAGGTAATAATCATTATCTCCTAGTTAATGCCTGTTTGAAAATTCTTCTGGTGATTCTAGAACCAGAATCAATTTTGGGGCCAATTTGTGACTAGTTTTTAACTTTTACCCAAACATGCTATAAGTGAATGTTTAGATTAACATTATCATAATTGATTTTGGATAGAAATGATTTTAGTAAAATTGAGTACCGTAAAAGTGAGTTGAAAAAAAGATGATTTATATTTGGATACATTTATGGGAAAAATGACTTATAGTAATGTAATGTTGTGACAATTGAGTATGGTAAATCCGACAATTGATTATGTCCACGGCAGAAGTATTATCTTTACCTTCTCCACATAATTAATTTTGGGATTGATATCAATTCTCTAGGTCAATTATCAAACATCTACATCACCATCTAAAATTGATTTTAGGCAATGAGAAATAATTTCTAAGATTAACAAACGTAGAACCAAACACACACTAAGTCTTAACTTATCAGCAAATGGGGACTTTATCTTCTTGTTTGTTGTCTGAGTACAATATCTATACTGATAAAGATTAAGCATAACAAACTTAGAGATTGAGATGAATGGGGGTTGTATAGTCTTGTAGTGGAACACTGTGAGTGGAGTTTTCCATAGTCTTTTTTCTCTTTTGGTTTGTAGTTGATGTTGTTTCCATGGTGGATGGATACTACTAACATGAAAGTAACGAAACAATGTCCTCCAATAAGGCACATGAAACGAGGGCAAGGAAAGATGGTGACAATTAAGAGGGTTTGACCCCACTTTGCAACTTGACATTGCTGCAGCAAAATGGGGTCACGGACTCATTACATTCACTCACATACCCTCTTGGTCTTGGATTCACCGTGCCCACCACTACCACATAGTGTAATCTTTAGAGCTGGTTGATAACACAGTACATGTCTAGCTATCAATGTGAATCAGATTTCAGAATTTTGGAGTCACATAACAAAAGCATTAAACATGTAAACATAACCATGTGACGTGACTAGGATAAAACAACAGGTGTTTAACTCCATTATTCATTGGATGAGATCTTCAGCAGGGTAATATGGTAGTTCTCTGAGACTGCTCCTCTGCTAGATTGTAATCTTTTCTACCTTGGCTTTTGTGGTACATTTGGAAACCCCCCATGGCCCATCCATAACTTGATAAAATACGAAATAGTAGAAGCAGCACATATATAGAGATAGATGCCTCTTTATGAGCCACTCAAATTGCTTGTCATAACTCACAACTTGTTTGGTGAAAAACCAAAGGTGAAGCAAAATTAGAGACAAGTGACTAGTTTAAGTAGTACATATTTGTTTCTCTTTTAAACAATGTTTCGGTTTTGAATTTTGTGTATGTAAAAATCTTCAATTGGAAGAGTTAACCCCGTAGATATCTAGATGTTCCTGACTTAAATATAAGGTTGTCTTTCGTGGTGCATACAATAAAGGTGGTGCTAAAACCTAATAGAAGAGACAACTTCTTGTATTTAGTCTATTGGATGAATAGATGGCATATAGTTATCATGACCAAAATTATAGGTTGCTCAAGCATAATGTAAGTAAAATACTTGCCTAAATCCCTTAAAAATGTTACTAATTACAAATATTTTCTGCTTACAAATGTTAGGCGCCTCCTTTGGTTACAGTAGTCCTCAAAGTTCGAATGCATTGTGAAGCATGTGCTCTAGCTATACAGAAACGAATCCGTAAGATTCAAGGTACAAAGATTCATCCTATCTGTCTCTCTCTTCCTGATATTGATTGCTCCTGCGTACTGTCTCCCACTCCCTATCACTCCTCCACACACATCAAACACATTTTAGATCAACCCACTGATACAGTGCAAGAGTTGAGTTAACTTGAAAATACTTTTATTCTGATTCATAAAAAGAGTTCGTTCATTTTTTTATCTCGAAGTGAATGTTAACAGTACTCATTCTATGCTAATGGGCATCCAAACATATTGGTTTTGCTTTAAAATGTCTAAATTATGATTAAGCAAACTTTGTTCAAATTATAATTTTGAAACTTCAAAAACAAAAACAGATACAATGTAGGGTTCTCCATACTAAAAGAAATATGTTATCTTTCCTTTGATTTTACTTGCTCATTGGGTTTTATTAACAAAGCTGCACTCATATCAATATAAAGGTCCTTATTTTAAGTATGCAGGAGTTTCATACATATCAAAAGACACTAAGCCAGGTTCAGGAGCAAATAATTTACTGATTTCCTTTTCCTAATCAAGGCTTAAGACACATAATTTGTGGCGCTAATCCCGTTCATTTCAAAACCGTGGGAGTTTTCAAGGTTTTTCATGCAACTTTTGACCGAAAGAGTTGGGATTTTATATATATCAATCCCACTACCGATAGTACCATACACAAATTAATTTTCTATTCAGTTGCTGAGGCCTGAGAGTGTGTGTTGGATTTGGGATGAACTCAACGTTATCCATATTGAACTGAACGTGTCAAAATCTTTTTTTATGATTCACGTTAAACTCAACATGACAAATTATAACTTATCCATTCTTACCTTAAGATGCATACGTAAAATTACATTTGTATTTACACCGATAAACCAAATATACATTGACTGTATAAATTTTTATCTCTGTATTTTCTACCCATACCAACAAACAAGTATTCATTAGCCTTGATTAGTGAGTTTTTAATTATATTTTATTGAATAGTTTAACCACTCGACTATACTAATTATTAGCCTGGTGATTATAACAATGTGTAGGAGTAGAATCAGTGGAAACAAACTTGGGAAATGATCAAGTGACAGTAAAAGGTGCAATTGACCCATCAAAGCTTGCTGATGAGGTGTTCAAAAGGACAAAAAAGCATGTGTCTATTGTAAAAGAGGAAGAAAAAAAGGAAGAAGAAAAGAAACAAGAGGAGAAAAAGGAAGAGAAAGAAGAGGAGAAAAAAGAAGGTGAAGAAAACAAGGGAGAAGAAGAAGATGAAAATAAAACTGACATCAAGCGTAGCGAATACTGGCCATCTACAAACTACGTTGACTATGCTTATGATCCTGAGATTTTCAGTGATGAGAATCCAAATGCATGCTCTGTTATGTAGATAAGCAGTGATTTGTACTGTCTCTATATTTCTGTGCTATATATTAAGGGCTAGAACCTTTATTTCTCCTGTTTGAGTTTTCAATGTATTTCATTGTCACTAGGTGGCCACAATCCCTTATTTTGGCCAGGGCCGGCCTTGGGCCTGTGCAAGCAGGCCCACAGCCCAGGGCCTCCAAAAATAAGGGGTCCTAAAAAAAAAAATTGTGAGATATATTTCCAAAATATATAAATTATTAATGTTCAAAAATATTCTAATAAAAGTCGGGTCCCTGGGATTCAAACCCGCGAGACGCGAGCTGCATGGCCAGGAGATGCGTTGCCAAGCGAACCAACACATTGCTAGTTTATAATTCCGGACATTAATTGTATATACGGGTTTTTAAGAGCTTAATTAGCATTGGAATGTGGAAGGTTTCCTTGGGTTCTTTTACCTAATTTACTAGATAAGTGGATATTGAAAATGCTTAATGGGTTGGCATTGATGGCAATTGAGAATAATATGTTGGAGAATATACAATATGAAACTTGATTGAAAATTTTGCTTCAAAAAATGCTAGGAGAGAGGCTTTTTTGAAGTAGTTAAACTTTTTTTTGGATTATATTGACTAGAATATGACATTTTGTTTATGTTAGTCACATATTTTTGAAGTTGTTGATGCTATTTATAATTTAAATAGATAATGTTCTTTAAAAAAAATATTGGGGGTCCATTTTTATTATTTGCCCAGGACCTCCAAAATGTCGGGACCGACCCTGATTTTGGCCTGTGTGTAATTGACATGTAATAGTATTATTACTGAATTTCGGGCTACAACTTCTGTAGCCATAATGTCAGCAGCTAAACATTAATAACATTGAGTGAAAATGTGCACATTAATTAATGAACTTATTGTGAAAATGCCACTACAACCAAAAATTGAGAAGTCTTGGTTGTAATTAACATAATTTACAAGCCAATTAAGTCTTCAATTGAACGTATTGGCTTCAATGCATTAGCTTCTCACTTCATTTACTTAAAAAAAGTATATTAAGTGGATTCTAATTAGATGATCACACATAGTTAGTGACTGACCAGTGACCGACCATGGACCCGGATACTATGTGTGTTCGGGTATACTCCCTAGCCGTCATCCAGAACAGGATTCTCTCAGCTCTGGCCTTCACTAAAGGTGAAGGTCGATAGGTAAGTTGAAGTCAGTCTTTAGTTGTTGGCCTTCGGAACAAGAGTCCCTCAACTTTGACCTTCACCCTAGGTGACATCAAGAGATAAGTTGAAGTCAACCTTTAGCAGATAACCTCCGGAACATATTCCATGTACAAAATAAAATTTCAGTTTTACTAACTTTGAAATTTATTACATATACATGTCATTGCTCACAATCTAATTCATACATAAATTGCAACTTTGCATTCTACTATACACCTCTCTCTTTAAAGGAAACAATATCCAATGCTGTAAAGATTAGGGATCAATTGTGAATCAATTCCTTTGAACTAAAAAAAAAGTGTATCAATTCTCTAGTGACAGAAGTGCAGTTATTTCGTAATGGAACAAAGTAATTTATGATTCTGATACATTTTTAAGAGTTGGTTTTGCACCTCAAGTGAAATGGAATTTAAAATGTAAAGTAAAATGGACAATTGGACATGATAGTTGCAATTCTATGGGTTTTGTAGAAAGAGAATCATGCAAAGTGTAGTGTCTCACGGCATCTAATTCCAAAAGGAATAGGATGCATGCAATCTCTAAAATAATGGGACGTTTAAGATAGCTCAGGTGACATCTAAAAGGATGCAGCCAATTGAAAAGGCGAATCAAGAATACTTTATTCTGGGTCTATATCTCTATCATGCAACCTTGCACTGATAATAAGCCAAAATTTTGTATTCTTGGAGTTTAAATATTTCATTTTTTTTATAAATTAAAAAATTGAATATGAGAAAAAGATGGGGAAAAATCAGAATGGTTGTTGGAAAGCTGGGGAGAATTGCTTTTTGGAGGTTGCAAAGTAAGAAACAGAAAGACTATGACATAGGCTTATCGTTGTTAACTTGTTATCACCATTGTATAATAATATATCCATCATGTTAGTGGGAATACAACGCAACTTAAATAGTAGTTTGGATCAAACAGTGCCCATAGCAGAAAGCACTGAAGCCTAAGCTAAGAGGCAGGGCCATTAGGCAAATAGAATGCAACTGGAACAATTTCTAAGTGTGAGTTTGGTTTTCACAAATGGAAAAACACACATCTCAGGGGTTGTCTAAATGACTCATGACAAAGTTTGGGTTAAATAACCCATCATCCAATCACATTGGAGATAAGTGACTCGGAAATAAATTAATAAATAAAATATAGAAATTCCAACCCACTTATCTTCAATGTAATTTAATAATGAGTTATTTAACCCAAACTTTGTCATGAGTCATTCAGAGAACCCCCACATCTCAACGTATTAGAGAAGAAAAAAACAAAACTTTATCAAGTTAGCTCAAATGTGAATTACACTAAGTTACTGTCTTATTTGCAATTAAAATTATAAATTATTACACTAAGTTACTTAGATCTAGGCAAAAGACTCCGCATTACTTAATGATTATATACATGTAGCAGGCAGTGGGATATAGAATTGATGCATATGAGGTGCAAAATATGGTGGCCCAACAAATATGATGGAATTACCTTTTACTTCTCCCTTTTATTTTTGTGTTCTGATCAAAATTCCTAGAAATAGCATCATCAAATGACTTGTACCAAAAAAAAGCATCATCAAATGATGTAAAAAATTGCATGATGAATGACCATCAAGCAATTGCATTTTATGCCAACACAATCTTGACTTTCATGTAATGATCCTGATGGAGCTTAGAATTTCTCACTCTTGTAAGCCATATTAACTAATAAAAGACTTTAAAGGTTGCTCCGTCCATATCATATATGTAATTTATCTCTGCATAGACTTGTACAGCACCACAGTGACATATTTGGCTACAAACCGATGAGTCGTACCGAGTGCAACCACTGAGGGGCTGCTCTTTCCTTTCTGCATGTAGAGATGATTGAGCACCACATGCTGAGGCCTGGATGGAAGAGGTTGGGTTTCCATATTTGCTGAAGGAACATTCAGAAGCGTCATTTGCAGGAATGGAGGAACCAATGGCGGCTCCTTTGCATAATCTTCAGAGCCAAGTTGTAAGTTGGAGTAGCTAGAGTCTGGTGATTTAGGAGGTTCAAAACTAGAAATGCCTCCAATGTCTTCAGGAACATACTCCTGTGTATGATAAATAAAATTGGTAGTTTCAATTTAGATTTCAATGTCTTCTAGCAGAAAAACATAATGCAGAGGCTGTGGTTCAGTCCTATAAGATTTGAAATGAAATCAGTTTTACTATCATTCTTCCACCCGGTGTTTAGTAATTTCAAGTTTTACTGATCACTTTGCGTGTTTTAGTATAGTACTATTAGTAAATTTCAAAAATATGAAGCTACACCCTACAAGGCAATGAAATGACTCAAAGAAATGGATGGATACATTAGTCCGTAAGAAGTGTTACAAAAATCAAACTCATGCATATTGAGGATGATTATCCAAAAATCAAAGGAGCCTTACTGAGCTACTTAGCCACAAATGGTTTTAGGATCATTCATGTTGAAAACAAGGTGCCTGCAAGACGAGATGACTAATTGGGCCAAACAGCAGGAAATAAATTAAGAAAAAGAGGTAAGACATCAAAGGGCAGCCCAGTGCATTAAAGCTCCTGCTATGCGCAGGGTCCAGGGAAGGGACTGACCACATGGTCTAATATATGCACCCTTACCTTGTTTTTTTATGCAAGAGACTGTTTGCAGGACTTGAGCCCGTGACCTTAGTCACATGGCAGCAACTTTTTATCGTTGCGCCAAGGCTCCCCTTAAGAAAAAAAATTGATACTCTAAAAGGAGATAAAAGTGAAATATATCTGAAGTTGCTGCAAAATAATAAGGCCCTTTAGTTCACTCATACAGGATTCACTTTGTGCACAAGTCCATGATCAGTGGCAGATTTGATACTCCCAAAAGTAAGTTAGC
The DNA here is from genome assembly GCF_012489685.1 of Lotus japonicus. Taxonomy (NCBI): domain Eukaryota; kingdom Viridiplantae; phylum Streptophyta; class Magnoliopsida; order Fabales; family Fabaceae; genus Lotus; species Lotus japonicus. The sequence continues at coordinate 59,974,587 of NC_080046.1, read as the reverse complement.
TATTGAAGACATCATCCGTTTTCTCAACTTGAATTTTTTTTTCAGATTACTAATAATGTTTGATTCAACTTCTCTTTCATCAGAAATTCAGAATCAATTCTGAAATCCAGAAGCTTCTTGCCAGAATTGATTCTGGCTTCAAAATCAATTGTAGAAAGGTCTCCAAACATGCATATAATGGCCATGACATGTCGATATTGATCACATAAGTCGCATAGGTAATATGTTACCAAAATAGTACCTGTAAGTCCAGAATGTTGTAAGCATTCCCAGCATCATCTTGGGCCCAAGGCAACTCAGGTGCGTATCTCCACTGTCCATCAACAACAAATCTATACTGGTAAACACCAGATGGCAGTACCTTCATTATTGTAAAGTCCTTTCCTGATTTCTGCAAGGGCATTCTGATGAACAAGGAATATCAGAAACTAAGCAACAGTTAATCAGTTATAGCCACCTATGAAGGCATATAAATGAGACATTAAGGATGCATTTGATTTTTTTTTTGTAGTTTTCATTTCCATCAAAAAAATTCATGTCATCATATTTTTCAATCATGATATTTTCATGTCATTTCCTGGTTTTAACAAATATGCAAAAGAAATGAGGGAAACAACAAAATCTTCTTTTCGCCACTTCCTTCATCAATACTTGAAAACAGGAAATGAAGGAAAACAAGATGACTTTTTTGTAAAAACGTATCAAAACAACAAGTAAATTAAAAACTGAATGGATCCTAAATCTTGCAAACCTTGTTTTCCAATCATCCCATGATCCCTCCACAGCTACATCTTTACCATCATAACTCCAAGTAATCATTGTTGGAATTCCTAGTTCATTGTACACATCTTCATACCCTGAAGTAGTTTGCATCCAGGAAGGACATGGAGCATGCATTTCATCAGGTCTTTGTAGCGGAACCACCGGGACCTAAACAAAGGGAAAAAGGGGTGATTGACAACCGATGAAAACCGAAAATCCACAAAACCTTTATATAAAAACAGGTCACAGCCAAGAACATATATATCCAAAAGAACAAAAATTCAGAACCAAGTTAAATAGAGACTAAATAACACAACTATTATAATTGGACAACACAATCACACGAAGCTACTCTCAAATGCCCACCATCAACTTGGGGGTAAGGAAAGGGCACTACAGTTGATTCTTGATTTGGAAAATAATCTACAAGATGCGAATACAGTTCCTTTAAAGTAATCCCAACACTGTAAGCAACTTGCTTCCTTTAAAGTGATACTACTCAATTAGGTTCCAACCCATACATGCTGATTTCAATTACCAAAAACCAAAAGGTGAAAAGAGCATGGAACTGTAAAGCAGAAAAAAGAGCTTTACAACTTCATCATCATCTACCTTAGGGACTTTGCATCAAACAGCTAGTGTGCAAAAAAATAAAATCTCAAGAAAATGAAAGAAATGTACACTGAGCTTACTGATTCACCATCCAAAATGAATGTTCTGTGACCTCATGGCGGCTAAACCAAACATAATAATAAATAACATCAAATCAAAACAACACCCATTTGATCACACGTTTGACTTTAAAAATTAATTTACACACCCACTAATCAAAAAGCAAACTTTTCACAATCTGGATAAAAATTAACAAAACCCATTTGCCCATGAATTGAAACTTACTTGAGGGGTGAACATGAGTGGAGATTGCGTTGCTCTAGGGCTAGCAGGGGGAGAATGACCCATCAATTCAGACGGTGGTGCAGGGTGAAGAACCCCATCAGGCAGAGACATGCAATCACCCACACTGTCAAAACCTCGTTCCTCTTCTTCATCTTCAGCCCCAGATGGTGAAGAACCGTTCAAATCTTCTCTCCCATTCACATTCCCCATCGTTACCCAACAACAAAAATTGCAAAAAAAATCAAAAACAAAAGATACCCAGATGGGAAAATCGCTGAAAAACGATTCCCTGAACCAAAATGCGGTGTTAAGTAGAAGAAGAAGGGAGTGAAATTGAGAGAATTTTCCGACGAGTGTGGAAGAAGAGAAGGGAAAGGAGAAGCAATGAGTGATGGGTCACGTCATGTTATTCCTTGATTTTGCGAACCAATTGGGAGATTCAACGTGCAAATGCTGCTAACTTTGTTTGTGTGTTTCTCTCTGTGTGTGGCTTGGTTTTGTTGGCACTGAGAGAGAGTGAGTGAGAGAGTTGAGAGAGAGGGTTCATGTTATTATCATTGATTGTGACTGCTTTCTTGATTTGATTAATTAAACTTCTTCTCCTCCTCCTTCAATCTTAATAATTCAAAATCTTTCTATAAACAAACCATGATTGCATTTTATAAGTTACTTAAAGAATATATATATATATATATTCATCATAAAACTTATGTCATTTATTTCGTGAATTATACGTTTCAAATGATAATTCAATTTTGGTGCTTTGATTGGTGTTAACAATAAGTATTTTCATTTTGTTTCCCGATTTCCTTTTTTAAAAAGTACTAGTATTTTTTAACTCGTGCAATCATTCGGAAGTGAGAACTTTTTATTTAGTCCATTTTGAGATGTGAATTCCCGTTGAAAATTGGACCGTCGTGGATTCGAAGCGAACCATACAAGTAACCAAACCAAACAAACAGGTCAGGCAAGTTAAGCCCACAACCAAGAAGGTCGGCTTGATACCTTTTTTCCCTTTAAAATTATAGTCGTAATCCCACGATTTATTCCCCATATTATGTAACGCCCTTATTTATTTGTGCTAGTTTTCCTAATTTCTTGAAATGTTAATGGATGACTTACCGACTATATATAAGGGAAGGAGTCTTCTATGTGCAATATCATGTTCATTCTTAACCAAGGAATTATAGGGTTTGGTTATCTCTCTTGACCTACTAAGCTTCTAGGGTTTTGTGTGAACAAAAATGTTTTTAATTGTTGCTTTGAATTTTAGAGGTTGTTTGGTACATGAACGAGTTGTCATTGAGAAGTTTCTTCATCCTCATGTGAAGGTCATTAATATCCATTTGGATTAAAGTTAGGGTGCAGTTAATTTGAGTTTTACGTTAAAGGTAAACGATCAGATTTGTCTGATAATTACCACGATTAGGCTAGTCCCTCTTTGATTTTAGTTGACTAATCCCTAGATATGTATGTCGAGCTCTTTCTTTCACTACTAACCTCATTCTTGATGTTGATATTTTTTGTTTCGTCTAGTCTGGAGCTTGTGGTTCTCCTTTGTTTAAGTTTGGGTTCCATTGAATGAATCTCTCAAGTCAAGGTTCACGTACATAGCAACAAGAGTGGTGCAGTGCCTCGTTCTCACACGGGAGACAAAACAAACAAGCATGTTACCTACTACATTAGACATTTAAGTAGACATTCTACCCTTGTCGAATCAAACCAAACAACTAAGCGGTCGTCGGCCAACAACTTCCTTGTCATACATAGATATAAATTCATTCTCCGTACCTGGTCCAACTTCACAACCCTAGTTTTTTGTTCTTCAGAAATTTTGATTATAATAACTTATTTTTTCATATTATTTTAAAAAAAAAATTAATATTTAAAATTCAATTTTTTTAACATGATTTTTACCAAACTTCACATCAATTGGAGGATTATGTAAGGACATATTAAAGTTTTTTTATTTAAAAAATCAAATAAACCTAGGTGCTATATTTGTGCTTTGTAGAAGAACATAGGAGTAGTAGGAGCGTGAGACGATGGAGTGAGAGAGATAAGAAAGAAGTGTTGCTATATTTTATCAAGCATTTCATCAAACACCTAACCGACCAGATCATTTGTCAGTATATTTGACCAAATCCCAGCCAGTGTGGCAAATCTCGTGAGTGCCCACTTCTGTCCCTTCCTCTTTCTCTCTATTTCATTGCTTTTTCCTCTTTGTAGCTCTTCTAGCATACCCATTTTTCGTTAATATTGAGTGATTCTAGTTTGTTCTATAGCATTATGATTTCACATTTCAGATGTTTTCTGTCAAAACTGATTGTAATCTCTCCAACAAACTTTAATGGATACGTGTTGATGTAATTGGCATATGCTGGCTGCTGCATTTACCACTGAAATGACTATAGGGAAGAAGTTTCCCATCTTCCTTGGCCTTCATGGAATGTAATACTGTTCAGAATTGATTTTGGGCTTGGAATCAATTGTAAAAGGGTTTCCAAACATATCATAATAGGACTAGGTTTTCTAGTGATGAGAGATGTGTTGTGTTGTTGTTGTTGTTGTTATCTGAGACCTTTCTAGTCATAATTATGTCTTGTACTATATTTAGCTAGGATCCTTACTAATAATAAAGACTATTGCATTTAATTTTTTCTATCAGTCAAGTATATGTGACATTTAATATTTGGTTCATTTTGATGGGCCATACTATTTTTTATACAATGCTTAAACATGTCCCTTTTGAATGGCAGTTGGGATTATAATCTAGAACTTTAATTTCTAGTTCAAAACAAGGATCAAATAACTTTTATTTTTAGGAACAATAAAGAATCAATATATGAAAGTAGAATTCTATTGGAGGATATCAGTGACTGTAGTGACTAGAGAATATTGATGGTGATAGTGATCAGAAAATGATAGGGACAATGTTGAGGGGAGAATGTTAATAATGGCCACGGTTGGAGGGTGCTCTTGCTGTTGGTGAAAGAGAATGCTAATGGTAGTGATGACTGGAGGACCTATCAGTGACTGGGGGGAGGGGTTTAAGGATGCTGATGGCAATAGTAATCATAAGACGTTACGGTGGTGGTTGGAGCCTTGGAGGCCACACCATGGTGGGTGCCATCATTGGTAGCTGTTGAACAACTACAAAATATTTTATATATTTATATCTAAGACACAATGATAATGAACAATGAAATATAAAGTATTGGTTGTAAATTTTATTGTTAATACTATTCTTTGAATGTTAGTTAAGAGTTTAACATATTATGACTTATTTTTCTACTCCATCGAATTGGACCCAAAATGTGCATTCCAATTCTATGTTATACTGCATTCAATACTTAGTATTGTCTTGGAAAACCATGATTAGAATTAGAAAATCCAATTCTATGTACCAAACATCACCTGAATATTTTTTTAGTTTCAGCCAATGTTTTAATTGGGAGAAAGTATTAGCACACTGTTTTGAATAAGGGAATAGGAAAAGGAGTAAAAGTTCCATGCTATCCTCAGTTTCACTTTTTAATGACACGTCGTATATATTTTGAAACTAACTAACTTGGATAACTTGAAATAGTGCTCGGATCGTTTGCAGGTTTCTTCGAAATGCAAAGCATAATGAATTCTATCTTGGCCCGTAAGTCGAAAGATGGTTTTCAACCGGGGATCAGAGGGTGCATATGCAATTGAGATGTTGGTCCACTTATACAACTGCTAATTATGATCAAATACTTGACCGCGTAATTGCACTAGCCAAGAAGTATGATAAAATTGATGCCTCAAAGGTATTAAATTATTGTATGTATGATATTTACATTGGTACATTATATGAATATACTTAGTTGCCGATAATCCATGTTTCTGTTTTCAAAATTCATATATGAAGATCTCAATATTGTTGAATTATCTTATATGCTAGGGACCTGCATTGTGTTAAGCTTGTTGTTACTTTTACAATTCTACTTGACCATTTTTGTAGGTTACTGAAGCAGCTGATTTTCAGAAAGACTTGAACATGGACAACCTTGACCGTGTGGAACTCATTATGGTCATCGAAGAGGAGTTTTATGTTGAAATCCCTGATGAGAATGCAGATAAGCTCAATTGTTGTGCTGATGTTGCAAAATACATTGCCTCTGAAGCTGATAAGAAATATGCAGAAAAGCCATGACTTCTCTTTGTTATATTAAGATATGGTATTCAAGTTTTTGCGGTTGTGCTTATGCTATATGGATCTCTGTTAAGTCAGTTTAGTTACAAATATGAATGTTAGCTGATCTGTAAGTTGCTTCATTAAGGTAATTACTTTTGGTTGGATGCCCAAAGACCCAAAGGTTTCCTATTGAATCTTGTTTTGTGAAATGCACTGGTTTGAAGATTATGAAGCGATGGATCCATCTCAAATTCTTAAATTACTCATTACTATCTCGTATGTATGAAAATATTCGTTGAATTCCCTCATGAGATTTTTCTGAGCCTCTGGATGACCAAATTCTTAGATAATTAGCATTGTCTTGGAAAAAGATAATTAGGATTAGAAAATCCAATTCTATGTACCAAACAGCACCTGATTGTCATTTTAGCTTCAGCCAATTGTTTTACTTGGGAGACACTGAGAAAGTACTAGCACAATGATTTGAATAAGGGAACTGGAAGAGAGGAAGAGTTCTCTGTTTTCCTCACTTTCACTCTTTGATGACACTTCTTATATATTTTGAAACTAACCAACTTGGATAGCTTTGAAATAGTACTCTGATTGTTTGAAGATTTCTTCAAAATGCAAAGCATAAGGAAATCTATCTTGGCCCGTATGAATTTGAGGAGCCGAAAGATGGTTTTTAGCTAGGGATCAGAGGGTTCATATGCAATTGAGATGTTGGTGCACTTTAACAGCTGCTAGTTCTGATCAAATACTTGACCGCGTAATTGCACTGGCCAAGAAGTATGATAAAATTGTTGCCTCAAAGGTATTATATTAATTGTATATATGATATTTACATTGTTATATTATATGAATATCCTTATTGGCCGATAGTCTATGTTTCTGTTTTCAAAATTCATATATGAAGACCTCAGTATTGCTGAATTGTCTTATATGCTAGGGGACTGCATTGTGTTAAGCTTGTCGTTGCTTTTACAATTCTACTTGACCATTTTTGTAGGTTACTGAAACAGCTGATTTTAAAAAAGACTTGAACATGGACAACCTTGACCGTGTGGAACTCATTATGGCTGTTGAAGAGGAATTTTCTGTTGAAATTCCTGATGAGATGCAGATAAGCTCACTTGCTGTGCTGATGTTGCAAAATACATTGCCTCTGAAGCTGATCAGAAAAATGTAGAAAAGCCCTGACTTCTCATTGTTATTTTCGGATGTGGTATTCAAGTTTTTGTGGTTGTGCTTATGCTATATGGATCTCTGTTAAGTCAGTTTAGTTACAAATATGAATGTTAGCTGATCTGTAAGTTGCTTCATTAAGGTAGTTACTTTTGGTTGGATGCACAAAGACCCAAAGGTTTCCTATTGAATCTCGTTTTGTAAAATGCACTGGTTTGAAGATTATGAAGCGATGGATCCATCTCAAATTCTTAAGTTACACATTACTATGTCGTATGTATGAAAATATTAGTTGAATTCCCTCATGAGATTTTTCTGAGCCTCTGGATGACCAAATTCTAGTTGTATATTGGTATTCACACAAATGACAAATGCATCTCAAGCAACTCTCAAATTTCACCTACATATTTTACAAAGTGATCATAATTCTCTGATTTTTTGTGTGGGAGGTGGGTAAAATTCATGCAACTCAACGCTGTGACTAAATGCACCATATTGACATAATTATGAAACCTATATACTGTCTCTAATCTCTTCTTCTCTATTCCATTATCCCATCTGCACGGCTGTATGCTATGGTTTAGATGTTGAATGCCGGAATGCTATGTTTCCGGCATTATAAATGCGGGTGCCATTTTCGAAGGTTAGCAGTGTGAGGCCCTTGTGTCTCTTAGAATGAGCTGGCCAGCACTGTGATCCCTTTGGAATTCGAAGAATTTTCACTCTGCATATCTTTTCCAAGTTGTGAATAGCATGAAGGTGGGAAGGGAGGTCGACAATGAAGTCTCCAAATTCATCAGTAACCCCTCTTGCTACCATTGATTTTCCTTTCCTCTTGATGGCATGAAAGTGGCAGTTCACAGCAACCGAAACTCCTGTATAAATATTAGAAACTTAGAATGACTCATGATATAAAGAAACAAACTTATTCATGATTCATGAAAATATGACATTGAATTCAGTTTCTCTGCAAAACTTATTTGGCTCATGATATAAAGAAACAAACTAGATTAAGGCTTAAAGGTAGGTTCTAATTTAAAAACAAATCAAATACCTTGTATTGGCCATGGATGAGGTTGGTCCCCTGCACCATCAAAACTGGCCTCACAAATAACTGACCCTGTGACAAGAATTGTAGATAGCTTCTCCTCTCCATAGCCAGCCATTTGTACAAGTTCATCATCTCTGGTTGATAACTTGAACTGCAGATTGTCCTTTCCAAATGTAGGACTAGGAGATACAAGCAACAAGACAAAGCAGAGAAGCAGCAGCATCACACAGGTATAGTAGTAGCTCATCTTTTTTGTGTTCGTTTATCTACTTTGGATTCACATAACATGTATTAAAGCAGCTAATACAAGAACAAGGCACTTTTTATATGCTTACAGGGCTTTCCATCCTTCGTTACTCCTTCTAACCGCAAATTAGTCAATAATCTTTGCGTGAAAGGTACAAATTTGCTCGCCAGTATACACATGAATGATATCTCATTGAAAGTTTTTTGACAAACCAAACTTATGATAAGCCAACTTGATCAAAGCTATAATATTATACATTATTATCCGTTGGAATAAAATTAGAGAGGTTAAAATGGTGATGTGATTGAAGACTTATTTTAGATTTTTAAATCATTTACCAGGATCCTGCAAGTACAAGCATGCTAATGGGAATTCATCAAGAAGGGTATATGTGATATTGTGAATAAAGTTGAGGAATGGGGGTTAAGTTGGGAACCTGAATGTTAATTTAAAAACAGAAGACAAAGCTTTAGCCAAGCCACGTCTCAGACATTTTTCACATAAAAGCTAACACATGCATATGAATTTTGATACAATCACATGCAATCCCAACCCCAACTTTTCACCACGACCAAAATCAAATTAAAATAATGTAACTTTCATTGGAGCAGTAGATATGTCTCTAGAGTTTGGCAACCCCATCTTCCACCTCGTTAGTGTAATATTGTCCTTTCTGGAATTCTTAACCCCAGTGGCTTATAGTCTTTTATATGTTCTTAAGGAATGAAGAAGTGCTTAATATTGTCTTTTAGCATTCTAGGCAGGTTCAAAACACTATGAGTTTGAGTCTTTTGTCTCATTAGGTTTACCTTTTTGTCTTTTGTTATAATTTATTCCAACATCTTGAACAGAGTTCAAGTATGAATAGCAAGAACAAGTTGTCTGGTGAAAATTTGAAAGTCCATTGCTCCAGTGAGCATTGATTCAAGGGTGAGAACAAGAACATTGATAGAGTTTGAAGAATTATCAATCATCTTAATTTTTTTTTGGGTCAATAATTATCAATCATCTAAGATGCTCAATTATTTAAATGAAACCACTCAGTAATGAAGTGATATCTCTTTCTAGGGGACCTTTGTTTTTAGTTTGGGCCAATGTTTTCATATTAAGTTCGAACGAGGCCCAATGCTAATAAAGCTTATTCCAGGCATCACCACCTATCCAATTTCATTTAGGCTTAATCCTCAAATTAGTCCCTGTTTTTGTCTCGCCGTCTGAACTAGGTCCTTCATCGGAAAAATTTGTGGAATACGTCCCTATTTTTGCAAAACGTCTGGAGCCAGTCCTCGCCGGAGCCCGGAGCTCCGGCGAGTGATGAAATGGCATGATGACTGTGTAAATGAAGCTGACATGGCACTAAAAAAAATTAAAAAATTTACACATCATATAATTAATCTAATTAAACATATTTCTAATTGTAACTCAAATCTAATTAACCAATTTTAATTCCCCCAAACTTATCCTAATCCCCCCAAATTACCCAAAATCCCAATTGCATCACCTAACATAGCCCAGAAACCTTTTCTAATCTGAACCCTAAGTTCTTTCTTCTTCTCCATCTCCATTGCATTCGAGCATCCACTCTAACCCTGCCTTCGTTCTTCTTCAGAAACAACCAACCTTCACACCTAGCACAAACCCAGATCCGAGAGATTGAGAGATCGGTAGGAGAGGCACTGAGGGAGGAGAAAAGGGGCTTCAGACAGAGCCAAAGCTTTAAAAACAAAACCCAGGAAGAGAAACCTTCGATCTGGTACTTGCATGTTTCGATATGGCACAAAGCACAGGAAGAAAACCCCTTTGGAAAAGTTTCAACCTTTAGTGCTACAAAGCTTCGATCTGGTACTTGCACGTTTTGATCTGGTTGGGTGTGCAATTAGGGGTCGAGGTGTTGGAGTGGCTGAGTTCGTGGAAGCTTTGAGTTTGGGTTAAGGTTGGAGATGCAGGGGAGAGAGATGTTTGGTTCGCTGTGTTTCTGGGTAGATGTGGTTGTCGGTTTGTTGGTGGTTGTGGATCTGAAATAAGTGTTGTCTTGGGTGGGGTTGAGGGAAGAGGGTGGGTGAGAAGTTGGTTTTCTGGGTTGAGATATGAGTTTTTAGTTATGAAGAAAATGATGAAGATGAAGAAGGTCTGAAGATGGCTCCTCTGTGTTAGTGAGCTTGTTTTGGGTCTGTTTTGCCTTTTGCTGCTTGCGTTTCCTACTCTTTCTTTTTCCTTGTAATTGTCTCTTTGCAATCCTGGTGCATTTTTTCTATTGTATTAATATTAGTTTGGCATTCAAAAAAAAAAGGTCTGAAGATAAATAAGAAGATGAAGATAAACAAGAAGAAGATGAGATCTATTTAATGAAATGTTTCTGAGGAGATGCAATTGGGAATTGGGGTAATTTGGGGGGAGAATTAGGATAAGTTTGGGGAGAATTAAAATTGGTTAATTAGATTTGAGTTACAATTAGAAATATGTTTAATTAGATTAATTATATGATGTGTAAATTTTTTAATTTTTAATTTTTTTTTAGTGCCATGTCAGCTTCATTTACACAGTCATCATGCCATTTCATCACTCGCCGGAGCTCCGGGCTCCGGCGAGGACTGGCTCCAGACGTTTTGCAAAAATAGGGACGTATTCCACAAATTTTTCCGATGAGGGACCTAGTTCAGACGGCGAGACAAAGACAAGGACTAATTTGAGGATTAAGCCTTTCATTTATAACCCTTATTCCCCTCACTTGAGATGTACACCAGTTTTATTGACAAAAAAAAGACGAACGAATAGATGTTGTTCTTTGCTGTGACATCCGCAAACATATTGTTATGAGTGTCGAGCTACTTATACTAGAGTTATGAAAAATTAGTTTTATGATTGTCGGCTGTAAAAATACTTAATAAAAAAACACATATATTTCTTTTCTTTTTGACAGACATAGAACATCAAAAGTTAAGACACATAAGTCTGAACCATAATGTTGTTAATTTTCTACATATTTTTCTCATGCGGATAATTCACTGTAGATATAGTGGACTTGGGTTATAATATTTTCCATTGCTTCTCATTTGTTTTTCATTGACAGATGATTAGGTGTAAATAAATACAATATAGTAATAATAATACCGCCCTGATTCATGCGCTATGAACAAAGAAATATTCTGTTGTTTTCTTTTTGTGTATAATATTCTTACCTTTTAATTTATGTGTTGGGAAAACAAGACAAGAAAAGTTGATTAGAAAATAAGTTCCTGTGACAGTGGAACCTACACCTTGCTTCCAACATTAAAACTCCGCCAATTAGCATCTAACTAATTCTAAATTACGCATCTAATCTAATCGAGTAGTAATCACTAATCAGTGTGATGTTTCATCAGCTAGCAATAGCTTATAGACCTTAAAAACTTAGAATCTGGACCCCATGCATGGTATCCACTGTCAGGTGGTTGAACTTGGTGGAGTCTATGGTTTCAAGAATTATGTAATTTTAACACAAACATGATTTCACATATCTCTCGAGTCCTGACATCAACAAAAAAATGTAGAATTTGCCACAGTGACTTTAATATGGGTCATAGAAATAAAATTTTGACATGTTAACTTCAATGTAAATTCAGATGGAGTTTACTAGGAATCAAAACCCAAGTATTATCAAATGAGGAGTTTTGTTGCGGGATGGATTTGTTTAACTGGTACAAACACTATCAAGTGTTCGTCATCTATCGTAACGCTGACGAGAAGTTATAGCCCAATCCAACGCTCCACAACAAGAACACGAGTCAATAACCTGACACCTACACCAACGGTCCAAAATTGCCCACGTATCATATTCAAAGGCCATAAGAATAAAACTCTCTTTTTTCTTTCTAAAACATCAATTTCTCATAGAATTGTTTTATTTTAAAATTGAAAAGAGTGGCTTTTGGCAGGGAGAAAATGTTGGTTTAACTTGGAGCAAGAAACAGTAAAACAAATATAGAAATGAGTAAAAAACTAAAAACATTCGTGAGACATTTTGCAATATTAATTTCAGAAACTAAAAATATGAAGTATTTCTTTTAAAATTATTTAATGTATATGCTCTGGTGTACATATACATGAAATCACATTTCTCCATTTTTCTCTTTAAATATTTTAAAATTAAATTTTAATCATAACATGGTAAATTGATGAAATTTAATTAAATGACTACGTAATTTTTTTTTAATAATTGAACTCTTTTTCAAAATAATTTCCATCAATCTCACTTTTTTTCTTTTTTCTTATTTAAGTTTGGTTCATGGACAACATATGCAATTTCTATTTTGAGAGACCTCCTCCTCCTATTCTCACTTATGATAGGAAAGTTAGTTAGGAACTTGTACTTTTTTTTTGTATTGTATTTATTTCCTTTGCACCAAAACAAAATGATGAGAATTGATATTTTATTAAAATAATTAATTTCGTTATTCTCACCATTCTCCTTCCTTTCAATACCTGAAGGAGCATATCTTATATTCTTGTCATTAACTATTAGAAAAGGCTAAACTAATACTATTTTTTAAATTTTTTTATCAATAAGTTACAACTTTTATTTGATAATGTATATTTATATTGAAAATTTACTAAAATCATAAGTGAAATAAATTAGCAATTTAGATTAACTATATTAAACTACAAAGAAGTTTTGTCTAGTGAGGTAGTTCAATTGACAATACAAGTTGAGTGTACAAAAATAACTTTTTAGTTCAATTTCTTCACAATACTTTCAAAGAAGAGATAAAATGTCTTAATGTGACCAAATGTTAAATTTACAATAATTTTCATCGAGGATGAGCAGATATCATGGTTTATTAAAAAAAACTCTAAAGAAACTTCTTAATTAATCACATTCTCCAAAATAATCCAACCACTTTATAATGATACACACATTAACACCCAAACCCCACACACCCACTTTTCCCACTCCAACCCCCCATTTTCCAACCTTCCCCATTCATGTTCCCTTTATAGTTTTTCCCCAATTTTGAACCCTGACTTTCTCTTTAATCTCAATCATTCACCATCAAATTTCTTGACCACTAACCAAGAAAAAACTGCCATATCACTTGTTGTCTAGATGAATCCAAGGAAACCCACAATCCAATCTCAATCATTATATACACATATAATAGTACACACCATTCATGGACCTTTTCTCACTGCCTAGTAGCCACCAGTGAATAGTATATACACACACACACACTTTATGTCAGCAGCATAAATATATATATATATATATATATATATATATAACTATGCATTTGTCAATGTGCATATATAATTTTAGGCTGTGTTTGGTTAGTAGCATCTTTTAGTCTCTTAATTAGATACATACTTCAATTCTCCAGAGTCCTTGGCTATGGCAGAATCAGACAACGAGTCAGGGGGTCAAACTGGTGGTGGTCACACCGGTGAACTGTTGGGGTGCAGAGAGCAAGACAGGTTCCTCCCCATAGCGAACGTGAGCAGGATCATGAAGAAGGCGTTACCGGCGAACGGCAAGATCTCAAAGGAAGCCAAAGAGACTGTGCAGGAGTGTGTTTCAGAGTTCATCAGTTTCATAACAGGGGAGGCTTCAGACAAGTGCCAGAAAGAGAAGAGGAAGACAATCAACGGTGATGATCTACTGTGGGCCATGACGACGCTTGGATTTGAAGATTATGTGGAGCCACTCAAGATTTACCTGCACAAGTATAGGGAGATGGAGGGGGAGAAAACTGGTGGAATGGTGCAGAGTGGAGGAGGAGGAGGAGGAGGAGGAGGAGGAGGAGGAAGGAGTCAGAGTGAACAGAGAGATTTGAATAATGCTGCAGGTGAGAGTTATGGTCATGGTATGCCATCATCCCATCATGTGATGATGATGATGGGGCATCATCAACATCAGAGCCATATGTATGGTGGATCTGGGAGTGGATCAGGATCACCATCTTCTGGGAGGAGTACTAGATAGTATAGCAGGTTTAGTTATGAATCTGTTTCAGCTTAATTGATTTCCAAGGATGATGAATTAATGTTCATGTATATGTGCTTTGATTTTGGAATCTGTTGCTTGCAATTTCGTTGTATGAATTATTAATGTAGATAGATATTAATTGTGCATGGATGGTGAGCATGTGGAGTAAGTAATTACACAGAATTTTTGTATTTATTCTTTGCATTTTCTGCAGGAACAGGAAATGAGAGCAGGATTATAAGGTTTTGTTAATTTATTCAATAATTTTTTGTGTATCATTTTTTTTGTGCAGACACCTAAATGTACGAATAGTTGAGTGAAGAATAATATATGTAACATGTTATGTGATGTCATGTGAAAAAAAAGATATAAAGAGAAAAAATTGTGTATACGAGTGTTGTTATTGTTTTGTGGTACACAAATAGGAAAACGTAATGTAATTTAATTAGTGATAGTGGTGTAGTAATTAATCTTGAATTATCATGTAGGATAATGTTTTGGTGTTATCCGGATAATGGTGTTTACTTTGTGACAGTGCCATATATTGACCAACTACGCCTTGCTGCCTCCACTATATATATATGTGCATATTGTTTGTGCTTATATGCAGATTTGAAGATAAAAAGGAGACATGGAAAGCGACTTCATGAGCAAAATTCTATTGTTCAAACACGCATGACTGAGTTGTCTTCTTTGGTCAAGGGAATGGATATTTGATACCAAATGGTTTTGGCCATTGACCATTCTCTTAGGCTAGATTCTTGTATTCTTGGGGAAATTAATAGTAACTTAGTAAGAAATTGAAGCAAAAACTTTACTAGGCTCCGAGGGGTTAATGTCAATTAGATTTCTTGTTCTAGAAGAAGGCTAGGACTTTGTTGTCTAGTGACGCTTCAGCTCAATGTGAAGGCAATGACCAACAAAAAGAAAAAAATGATTCATGTGAAGGCAGGGCCACTCAAAAGCCCAAACCAGCTTGCATGGAGCCTCGATTGTTTTTTATTTCTTTCAAAATATAGTGAATGATTGGACTTGCCTTTAATATTGCTGTTGCATAAGGACGTAGAGAACAGTTAGCTGCAGATTCAAATTTCTAGTTGTGATTATTTGTTCATGTTTGGTTTGGATCTATACTGTATCAAGTGTTGTAGAGCATGCTAGTTTGGTTTGTATTGTGTATTAGCGGTGTTTTATGTTGCAAGTGTTTGATTCCCTTGATTTGTAAGTGTTACCGTTTGACTTGAGATTTGCGTTAATCTAACTTTGTTCCTTTTTAACCTATGATTAAAAATTAATTCAGTAGAAACACAAAGTAAGTATGGAGTGTCAATGCATTGGAATTTATCTCAAGACCGGAGAAAACCCCTATCCTCATAATCCATTTTGAGTGTATTTGGGTGTTTCTGTTATACTCACATATCATTAACTTTTGTGAATAGAAAAAATTCATTGGTCAATTTCTGATTAGTGATCTAGTGCGTTGACCGTGGGATGAGAGATTAGTCTCACAGCAACAAGCCGTGGGATAGCTTGCAAAAAAAAAAACTCACACATACAACTTGTACCAAAGGCTGGGCCTGGCTCTATTGAGGTGCATGAGATTTGGGCCGAAAATGGTCCTGTTCAACAAGCCGACGTGGGTATAGGCTTGTCATTATATAGCCTCTTGTTTGCCAAAGCACCATTATTTGTTTTTGAATGTCATGCATTTCTATGCCAACAAAAGCTAGTATTATTGAGAAAATCCTTAAAGATGTTGTAAAAAATTGAATTGAACCCAATATTTGTTTGAGTTTTGTCATAGTAGTATTTGTTGACTGTCAAAAAAAAAGTAGTATTTGTTGGACAGTTGGTGGGAAATTTAAATTATAGATATTGAAATTTAATTTTTATTTAGTATTTCTTTTTACTTAAAATTTTTCTATAAGGAAAAATTATAAATTTTTATATTTATGCTATCAGATTGACAACTATTATTATTTTACCAAATGTAACAAAAAAGAATTGACCATTATTATGAGCTTGGCCCTCCCCTTTTACAAAATAATTGATAATTAAAATAATAATTATTTTTATATTTATGCTATCAAATTGACCACTATTATTATTTTTCCAAATGTAACAAAAAAGAATTGACAATTATTATGGGCTTGGCCCTCCCATTTTACAACATAATTGATAACTATTATTATTGTCTAAATTAATTTGGGTCAAAGAAGATAATTTACATTTTAAGACATATTTAATATATTTTTTGATACAAAGAAAGATTTTATATATAACGCTTTTTCTTCATAAAATTTAATGTAAAATTTAATTTTAAAATAATTCAACTTTTTGCAGCTCAAATTATTCAGTAGCTATCACCAGTCTGTAAGCATAAAATATCCAAACTATGCATTGTCTTAGAACAATAAAATAATATTACAATCGATATTTTTTTTCATCGGAAAAGATAAATTGCACACTCTTGTGATTGAACTCGGACCCCCTCACGCCTCATCCAACCCATATATCCCATAACTCTTACAACCGAAAAAATATATATAACAACTTATTAAGAAAAAAATATTAGATTTACCTAAGAATCTCAAATTTTTGCATATGAATTTAGTGATTTACCAAAGATTTAACGCAGTAGGTATTTTACTGGTAACCCCCTTTCATCACTCCATTTTTCACCTCTTCCCTCCCTAAACCCTTTGCGCCGCCGTTTATTTTTTACCATGGACCTCTTCACCGCCGACCAAGTTTCCCCATTCCCCGACTCCGGCCACCTCCTTTACCCCTCCGACCTCCTCTCCCACCGCCACAACCCCCAGAAACTCCGCCCCATCAGGTCCATCCCCTCCTCCTCCACTCCTCCTTACCTCGACTCATCTCACAACCTCCGATCCCCTTCTCCTGCTCTTGAAACTCCCCTCCAGACGCAGGATCCGGCGGCTTCCGGGTCGGGTCTCAACCCGTTTCCCCACCAAGTGCAAGAGCCTGAGTGAGTTCATTTCTCCATTACCCTCGATTTTTTTTTTGTCTCTACTTGCCAAAGTTATTAACCTTTTTGATTTTTTTTTCAAATTATAAAATTGGGTTATCTCTCTCTTGTTTTCTTAATTCTTGTAATTTAATTTAAATTTATGTACCCTTTATCTTTAACCTTATTTATTCTTGTAATTTAATTTATTTTTTTGTCAAATTATAAAACTGGGTTACATTTTTGTTTTGTTTATCAATTGAAAAAGGTTGTGATTTGCTGTGATGAGTTGTGACATTGTGTGTGGTTTTGATGGGTGTACCTATGCAAGCAAATTAGGGGTTAAGTAGAAATTAGGACAATTCTTGTCTGTTTGATGTTTCTTAATGATAGGATCTATGTTGATGAGAGAGGGAAACAAATCCCTCAAATTTGCTGATTGAAAATGTTTTGTTTTATTTATAGTATTGTTGTTAGTTAAAGAAATGCATTATACAATCTATTATAGTTGGGGGAATCACCAGTTATGTTTCATCTGCACAATTCATGTTTTTGTAACATGTTGAAGGGAACCATTATTATTCCATAGAAATGGGAAAGCTAGCTAGTTTCAACTCTCAGGGATTATTATTATTACCTTTAACTGAAGTCTGTACAAACATAACATGAATTTGAGGGGTTATTTTGATTTATTTCAGCTGGTTCTTGGATGATGATGATGATAAAGATGATGGTGGTGATGATGATGATAATGAAGATGAGAATTCATCAGTAAGTAATAAAGAACCTGGCTCTAGAAAGAGGAGGAAAAAGACGACGAGAAAGCTTGCAGATTTTGCGCAAAAATTGGTAAGGAAGGTGATGGAAAAGCAAGAGCAGATGCATAATGAATTGATGGTTATGATAGAGAAAAAGGAAAGGGAAAGAATAGAGAGAGAAGAAGCTTGGAGGCGTGAGGAGATGATAAGGATTAAAAAGGATGAAGAGGCTAGAGCTCAAGAGAGGTCTCGTAATTTGGCCGTCATATCTCTCATTCAGAACATATTGGGCTATGAAATTCAAATTCCCCAAGCAGCAGAAGGAAGCAGCAAAAGCAAAGAGGGTGAAGTTGAGGCGAACGTTCGAAGAGATTTCTACAATGATCTAAGCAAAAAAAGATGGCCTGATGTTGAAGTACAAGCACTGATAACTCTAAGAACTTCATTGGAGCACAAGTTTCGTCAGTTGGGATCAAAAGGATCAATATGGGAGGAGATATCCGCAGCAATGCATGGCATGGGCTACAACCGTTCTGCAAAGAAGTGCAAGGAGAAATGGGAAAACATGAACAAGTACTATAAGAGGACCAAAGGGAACGGCAAGAAGTGGCCCTTACTTAATTTGAAAACTTGCCCTTACTTTACTGAGTTGGAAATTCTGTATAAAAACGGGCTCCTTAGTCAAGGAAATGCGTTGAGCAATGCCAACGATGTTCCCAAGGTTGAAGAAAAGGAATGCAGTGAAACTTCTTGATAATCATGTACAATTCTCTGCACTCATTTCTTTAGTCATCGCCTCATTGATGAACTCTTAGACAGTATACAATCCTTGCATGTTGCATCTATGTATTCAGTTCAGTTCAGTTCATTGGGTTGAACATGGCACAGGAGATAACTATTGCCTGGTACTTGATGGGAATTATGGTACAGGGTAGCAGTTTTTAAAGGATGAGACTTGTGAGCCGGTGAAGTGAACTAGTGAATACTTCCTGATTTCCTATTAGAGTATTAGTACTCCATTCATAATATGACCCATCAAATGGTTGTAGGAAATTCATTTTGAAATACCATTACAAAGATTCCAATGAGATTATTGTAGATTTGATTCGAAAGTTATGACAAATATCCAAAGTTGTGATGCTATTTCATCACCCATGAGGTTGTCATAAAGATTGAAACTGATTAGGCTTTTAGCTCGGTAGGGCATTATTTTTACATTTATAGAGTTTGTATTAGTAGTAGTATTTTTGCAAGTTGATTAATTGATCGAAATTAAGAGGGAGGAAATCTTTGATGCTACTCCCTCCCTCCGTTCCACAAAGATTGTTTAAGGTTGTTCCACAAAAATTGTTTAGGGTTGTGACACAAAGAGTAAGATGACAGTTATTGATAGTATAACTATTAAATTCTATATTGAATATGGTTCACTATAGACAACTTTTTTTAAAATGAGGAAGTTATTATAATAACTAATGCCTTTTAACATTTTTTTTTTAGTTCTGTTGTTAGAAATTGTCCTTCGCAGTCTATTTCCTTTTTTTCTTTCTATTTGTTTTGTTGAGAAAGACGATAATATGATTGCGAATTTTATGGCTAGTTTGGCTTATTGACAGTGATCTTGATCGTGTTTGAGTTGAGGATGTATCGAAGGGATGAGCTCCTTTTTTGCTATCTGATTCTCCTTATGCAATTGCGTTTTACTGTAAAAAAAATCACCATATTTAATCTTTATGTTAATTTTATCATACTATTCGATTTCGAAAAAGAACACCAACTATACGCAATTCACAGTGATTCTATTACATATAACAAAATTCACACAACTATCATATGAACCTCCTTGCCCTGCCTTGGTGACAGCTTGCGTTGAGCATCTCAATTATAACCCCCGTGTGTTCACGGGTTTACATAACTAATTATATTAAATTAAGATTTCAACTGATGAACAAAACATATACATACACCTAGCACATTGGGTAGATAGCTGAACTCTTTAAATATTTAATTTAGGGTTTGATTCATAAGCGGTGTGTATGTAAAATGATTTGTTACGACAAACTTACTCACTTAGTTAATGTGATCTCTGAGTTTCGAGAGTGAAAAGAGAGAAAGAATAAATATAATATATGATATGATTTGAAAAAGAAAAAAAAAAGAATCAAGAGGGAAATAGGTATATGTTATTATTGGATGTTTAAAAAACGAGATTGAAACACATATATTTTGCTATAAAAACCCCTTACACATCTTCAACTCTCATGATTAAAATTAACTAGTCATAAGCCACATTTCACAAACTTTTAGTATCCCAGCACTTAGGACATTGATACTAATTGTGTGAAATCAAATGGGTAGTGATCATGAGTATGTTGCCCTGCTCCTCTGTTTCAATCTCCTAATTTCCTTCACCATGGTGAGCTCCACCACCTACAATATCCCTCAAGTCCCAGTCCCAATAATGCCCTCTCCAAAGGGTTCATGTCCTATAGATACACTAAAGTTGGGTGTGTGTGCCAAAGTGTTGAACTTGGTCAAAGTTAAATTGGGGTCCCCACCAACACTCCCTTGCTGCCACCTCATTCAAGATCTTGCTGATGTTGAAGCTGCTGCTTGCCTTTGCCTTGCGCTCAGGGCTAACATCCTCGGCACAAACCTTAATGTTCCTATTTCCTTGAGCGTCATCCTCAACGATTGTGGACGAAACAACAACTCTGCTTCGTTCCAGTGCCCTTGATGATTGAATTCACGTGTTCTCTCTTTCATCTTTTTTTTTTCTTCTCTTCATATATGTGTTCTATCGTGGTTATCTTCTCTTCTCCATCGTTCTGATATTGGATGGAAGATTACTCATCGACTTTTTTTTTTACATTGGAAAGATAAATTGCACCTGCCAGGAATCGATATCTGGACCTTCCCCTACCCAACCCATATGTCTCCAGCTCCTACCACTTGAGCTATCTTACAGGGGCATTACTCATCGTCATTGATTGTATAAAAGAGGTAGTAGTATATATGTATAAAAGAGGCAGTAGTATATACCAATAAAATTAATTATGTGATTAAGTATGTGTTTGAAATAAATAAAAAAGGTGTGTTTGGATACATATATAATTATATACTAAGTAGATTTTCAAATTGGAGAGAAGTGATTCTAGAAATAACTACTATCATCATGTTTGTTTTAATTAATTAGCTTATGTGACATGCACTCAAAATTTTGAAATAATTTACGTTAAAATATATAATTATTGAAAGAATATAAAAAGTTAAAAAAATTGATTTATGTTTGATAATGATATTTTAAAAGTTGAACTCCAAGAACAAAAAAAACCCAAAATTAAGAACCAAAAAGCCCTAAAAGGCTAAAACCTAAAACCAACAATCAAGACTCTACCTCAGCTTTCCAAGGAAGATCTGTGCACATTGATCTAGGCGCAATTTAGTAGATGACAATTCATTCGTGTTAGTCATACTTCATGCCAATGCGCTTCCCTTGGCCATCAGAATTTTACAAGTCTTATACTAAGAATTAATTATATTAATAAAAGAATAATTAAACAAAAATCAAGAAAAATTTATTTGAGTTAGTTTATCTTATAGTATAAGTGCTTATGAAAGTGCCAAGAAGAGTTTATGTAAATAACTTATGACTTATCTACAAGTTGTCTTGAACTTATTTTCATAAATCGTTTAGATTAACTTATATGAATAAGAACTTATGATTTTTTTAACCTATTTTTAGCTTATTTCAGTAGTTCGCAAATTATTTTATTATAAACATTTATCCGATAAACAATTATTATCATGAATGCTTAAGTTAATTGTTTGCTCTGACACATCTATTCACCGTTACTTCTCATGCTTCATTACTAGTAAAAAGAGGTGTGGATGCTTCCCTTGCTTCATCCACAACTCATGTGTGCTAATTATCAAACAAGAGAAGCATAGTAAAATATTCAATTGAGTTTGGAGAATAATAGAAAATGAGTTAGCGACAAAATATCGAATGAGAATTTATTCATCGTAAAGTTATTAGCGATAGAAGATATTATTTGCGGTAGATAACTTCTTTCTCCACATTCCATTGCTAATATATTTTTATCCACTAGAATTTTGTGATGGATTTTATTTCCATCCCTTAAAGAAACAAAAATAAAAAAATAAAATAAAAGTGTTGTCGCCACTAACTGGAGCAATTTTCAAGAGAAATAAAATGATATCGCCAATCTTAGTGGTGATTTGCATTGATTGTGTAAATAAAACATCCTCAGATTGGTAAAAAAACTATATTTTACTATAAAACACTATTTGTGTAAAATAGTGTAAAAATGAATACTAGAAAAACCACTAGTCAAAACAACATTTATTGCTTATACTTATTATACAACAGTGGACAATAGACCACATATTGGATCATCTTGATTTTTTTAATAAGCAAATGTTAGTTGTTATAGATTTTCTGTTTCTGAGCTCAGCCCACATTTAGTATTTGAGTTTTTATTTGTGGGCTCAGCCCATTATTTAGTGTTTTCATATGCCAAATGTAAGGCCCTATTTAGTTGTAGAGTTATGAGGATGTATTTTATGAGAAATGTGTAGGGATGACAACGAGTTGGGTTGGGCTCGAGTTTTGCCTTTCCAAACCCGAACTCGCAAACCCAACTCAAACCCATCGGATTTCGGTTTTACCCAAACCGATCGTAGCCTTAAAATCCACTTCCAAACCTAACTTGATGCATAGACATTTTTTTAAAACAAAACGCAACTCAAATTATTTTATTGTGAAAAAATCGTTTTATATATTTTTATAAAAAATATGGTATCTTATTTTTCAAATATGATCGAATTGTTTTTTTAATAGGCAAATGTTAGTTGTTAGTAATGTTAGTTAATTAGTCTTCCTCAGGGTTCGAACCCTGGACTCTTCACCCTTCATCCTCCCAAACTCTTATATCTCATAACTCTCACCACTTGAGCTAACCTTCAGGGACATATGGCCGAATTGTTAACAACTTGTTAACAACTCAAGTTGTTAACATGATATGTATAAGCGTAGTTTTGTAATATATATATATACATACTATATTTCATGATAGTGATGAACATTATCCAAATTATGAGTGAAGAATTTCTTTATTTTAGCTAGCGATCTTCTCAATTTTTCTCAAACCCTAGTTGTAGAATCTTTCTATAGGACTTCAGTCCTATCAATTGGTGCTTTCATCCTTGTGTTCATTCCTTCATTTGGATTCCACCATGTATTCCTACTCACTATCCCCAATCTACTTCATTCTGCTCTTCCCACATGAACCCTTAATTTTTTCTTCACATATACTATATAACCCACCCCAATCAAACCCAGCCCCCATCCCCATAACTTCCTAAAAATCACCTCATTTTCGGATCTAACCCTAACATGTGGCTGCTGAACCTAGAATGCTACTTCATGAAGCATTCATTTCCAAATAAAACATGTTTGCAGCTCATTGGACTATATATACATGGCAAAGCATTAACATGGTTCAAATTAATTCTTCCTCAAATTAACACTTGGGAGAAATTCAGAAATAGCTTTAAGTGACAGTTTATTACTGACAATACTTTCGACCGTAGTGAACACACAACCTATACGGACTCACCCCAGATTCAACCAAATTGCTGTTAAAGATTGCATCAATGGTTGAACCTTCAAATAGTTCTGAGCATATTTCAACTATGAGTGCTCAATTGTCATGTCCAGAAGAAAAAAAAAATTAGGAATCCAAAGTTCTTTAGTTTAGTTAGTGTTCTATCAGTGACGGATACATGTTGAGTGGTATGAGGGCAAGTGCCCTCACTTAATTTTAGAAAAAATCATTAGAAAAAAATTTGAGCAGTAAAAGTATGTTATTTTTTTATGGTTTTTTTTATAAAAAAATGCCCTCACTTATATCTCACATTATTAAATGCCCTCACTTGTATCTCACATTGCTAAATGATCTCACTTGAGTAGTAAAAGTATGTGATTTTTTATAGTCTCTTTGGTAAAAAATGCTCTCATTTGTGTTCTCTTTTGTAAAAAACTGTCCTCACTTCCAATAGTATACGTTAATTTTTTTTATTGCGAATTTATATGTATATATTGTCTCCACTGCATCAAATTTCTGGATCCGTCACAAGTTCTATCCAAATTTTCTCTAATCCTAGCTGTAAAACCCTCTGATAGGATTTCAGTCTATCATGTGGACATGTAAAAAAATAAATTTGAATGCGATTCTACAGCTCACATATATGAGTATGACATGTAAAAAAATATAATTGAAAAACTTGGGGAGCCATAACTCCACCACTTCTCCCACCTCTTCACCCCTACTCATAGGTTCAATGCGCGAATACTTAGAATTACTCTCTCTCTTCTTAATTATAAGATCCTTTATTAAATTTTTGGTGTCCTTTTATATAAGACCTTCTACTAGTTTTAATAAAAATTATTATCTTTTTTCATATTTATCCATTACATTTAGAGGAATGTTATTTGGTACGACCAAATAAACCACGAGTGAGGCATGAAACATATGTGGATGAATACAATTGGCACCATGTTACGGACTGTTGTTTGTATGCAGAATTAACAAATGAGTGCCGCTATTTGGTACGACTAGCAGCGCACGATGAGGCACGAGATGCTGCTATTGGATTAATTATTTTATTTTAAAAAAAATTCCGAAAACCATGTGTGACCAAACCGCACATCACGCTTCCAATATAGAGCATTGTTACGGCTGCGGAAACCTTTTCTTAGTGGAGGTTTGATAAGTGTCAATTTTACCTATTTTGATGAGAAATTTAGGCATTTATCCTTGTCAATTCATGATAAATCTTGACCAAATCTACTTCTTTTGATTAGAACTTATTGATAGATGAACTTTAGAATAGAATGTGCTTAAGTTTGATTTTCATCTTGATTTGTGTTGAAGGATTGAAGATTCAAGGAAGATGACAAGCTTTGGCAAGAAAAAAGGAGTTTGAAGATGTGTTGGGCGCCCAGCGGCCTGCAGAGGCCGCCCAGCGCCCAAGGCGGTGCAAGAAACCTTCCCCTGAAGTTATCTGGCCGCCCAGCGTCCAAAACAGGCCGCCCAGCGCCCTGTACTGCGTTTTTTCAATATAAAAAGCTTCTCTTAAGAATCTGGTAAAGGAACTTGATGAGAATAGAACCCTAACAGAGGGAAACACTTGGGAGACAAGGAGAGAGGCTTAGGAGGCTAGGGAAGAGGCTTGGGTATCAGATTCGGCGGCGAGACATCGCGACGGTTTCGGTTCTTCTAATTCTTCTTCTTTATTTGTAAAGCTATCCATTTTCCCATGAAAATGGATAGCTAATCTCTCTTTTGTTGGGATTTGATGTAGTTGTATGATACCTATGCTCTCTATGTGATTCTCCTCAATATAAAGCATGTTTCTAGTTGTTGATTTAGTGGTTTTCTCTTGATCTTCATGCTATATCTTAGATTGATCACCTATGGTATTTTGTTTGATTCGACTTGTGAGCGGAAGCTACAACGTTTGAGTCCGAACTAGAGTTAATCACCTAATAATCTTAATTGCTAGACATAGAGTTAGGTTTGTTAGTCACTAAACACCCAAACTTCATGATAACTATCTTTCTTAATCATGTGAGACATCAATGTTTAGGATTAGAGAGTTATTGCTATCCACTCATGCGAGACATCGATGATGTAGGGTTGAACTAGTGTAGATGAGTCATAAGCATAGACTTGGTTGTATTTGAATCACTAGAAGGCACAGAGGTCATTCAATGAAATCTCATCCCAACAATTCCTCATACATGTTGTTTCTCCGTTATTTTACTTGTTTTCATTTACTTTTATGTTTTTAAACAAACAATCAAACTATTGTACAACCATCATTTAAGCTTGATAACTATTGAACGGCATAAGTATTACACCTTCCTGTGGATACGACAAAACCCTTTACTATACTACAATTGAGTCTTGAGAGATTCAAACGTAGAGTGGTAAAAAAATCTTTCAACAAATTGGCGTCGTTGCCGGGGAGGTGTGCCAATACTAATTGCATTGTGATAGTTTTCATTCTTGAATGATTGTGAATATAGTGTATAGTTTTTGTTTTCAGTTTGGTTTTCCTTGTTGTTACTAATCTCTTGTGTTAGCTTGTGCTTTCGTGTTCATTCAATCGACTAGCTAAAGAGAAAATAGCAACAAGAAGCTTCTGAATCTCTAACTTCCGAAAATGCAACAACCATCAGTAAGAGATCAGGTAATGTGGTGTGATATTTGTTTTAACACTCATTGTGTGGGTTATTGTCCTTTTCAGGAAGTACAGGTATCACCACCACTATATCAGTCATATTATTCCCCAGAACATGATAGGATTACTAAGCTTGAGGATACCTTGGTCCAATTCATGCAAATTTCAATAGTTAATCAAAAGAATACCGAGGCTTCCATCAAGAACCTAGAAAACCAAGTGGGGCAGCTTGCAACACAACTAGCTGAATATGGTAAGGTTGTTGTGGAAGCAAAAGAAATTGAGAAAGAAAATGAGGAAGAAAGTGAGGAAGAAGAGACAAAATCAAAAAAAGAAGAAAATGGTCCGACTCTTCACCACTTACCGATTCCTTCAAGCCCTCCAAAGGTAAAATATGAAGTGGATGAGGTAAGCTTTGAAGATTTTGATAGTGTATCACATCACCAATGCAATGATGAAATCCTTAATGTTGAGCATATAGGCTTTGTGTTCGGTGATAGGTTTGATGAGCATATTGCATCAAATTATTCAAAGAATTGTAAATTTGCATTCATTCATATGCATGTAAATAGCTTGGCATCTGATTTGAATGCATGTGAGTTGAGTTGGACCGTGAAAAGAAAGAAAAAGAATGAATTTTTGTTGACTTGGAAAGGATTTGAAAGAAAATTAGATGAAGTCCAAGTCAAACGGCCTAAGAAGCGGAAGGGGTTATATTATAACCCTTGTTTGTGGTCACCATGATAGTGTTTGCGTCAAGCTAATGACGTTAAACGAGCGCTTCCTGGGAGGCAACCCAGTGTGTTTTTTTTATTGCTTTTGTTGTGTTTTGTGTGTTTTTAGGACTAGGTTAGTGATTTAGTGAAGCTTTGTTTAATTTCATGCTTTAAGGTGCTACACAAGTTTTGATATATATATTGAGTGAGTTTAAAGGTTTTGGAAGCAATGAAAGTGATGAATTTGGAATTTTAGGGATTGACTTGTGAAAATGCATGAAAACTGACTGAAATTTGGATCGTGTGAAATTTCTTTTCAAAATTTGCAATTAAGAGTTGTAACAAGTCCAAATTTTGATTTAACATGCATATAAATGGTCGGTATGTATGGCTTGAGTGTTTTTCAAAATTTGGGGTATGCTGTTGTGAGTTTCGGATGAAAAACTAGTCTCTCTTAGCCATTTTCTGCATAAACTGTGAAAACATGCTTCCAATTACTTATGAACCATCTCATGTGTGAATCAATGTTGTTTTTCAAGTTTAAGAATAGTTTTGTAGTGAACCCTTTGATGATGTGATGAAATTTCAAAAATGAAGGTCAATTTGCTCTTGTACTGTCTATGGAGTGTGTCATGAGAAATTGTGCTTCAATTGTGTGTTCTAAGGCTCTCCACAAGTTTTAAATGACATGAATGAGTGATTATAAGGCAGAGAATGCAAGGAATTTGAGCAATGAAAAAGATAAGGTGTTGAGTTGTGAAATCATGAAATTTGACCCTTAATGGAACCTAGAATAACTTTTGTGCTAAATGTGCTTCAATTTCTAATTTTTAGGTATGTACAAGTTTTATAGGGTATTTGAATGTGTTTGGACCAAGCGGCATGTGCTAG
This sequence comes from Lotus japonicus, assembly GCF_012489685.1. Classification (NCBI taxonomy): domain Eukaryota; kingdom Viridiplantae; phylum Streptophyta; class Magnoliopsida; order Fabales; family Fabaceae; genus Lotus; species Lotus japonicus. Next base: position 59,946,717 of record NC_080046.1, on the reverse strand, counting down.
AAGTGAATACATCAAAATATGGCCTATTAAGTTCCGGAAAAGCATACAAACTTGTCTTTGGAAGCCTTGCATTGTGAATCTTTGATAAACTGTGCTTGATTGCTGAATTTTAAGGCATGAACATGTTTGTTATGATATATGAATGTGTGTAAATCAATTGGCGTGATCGGGAAGTGTAAAACTCAAAATTGGACCAATCCAGTTGTGTTTTTTTAGTTTTCTTCAGCTTTTACACTGCACAGGGCGCCGGGCGCCCATCTTATAGAGCTCAGCGGTCTGCAACTCTGATGCTAACCGCTCAGCGGTATGCAGAGGCCGCTCAGCGCCACTCCCTTTTCTGCAATCCACTCTTTTATTCAAATGAGCGTAACTTCTTCATTTCTTCTCGGATTTGAGCAAATGACCACTCTCTAGAAAGCTCTTGAAGTCTATTTTCATATGGACTAGGATTTGAATTGTTTTAATGCTTTTATATTCTCATTTATCCCTTGTACTCTAACATATTTTTCAAGTGACTGTAAGGCAAATTAACAGGATAATCATACAGTTTGGCCTGAGGACAGTCCAATTCCCATGGAAGGGGAGAGAGATCAAGGATTTTAGTAGAGAGCTTGGATTCAAATCATTGACATCATAAGGGAGTCCACTTCACTTTTTTTTTAGCTTCTTTTTAATAGGATAGTTTTATACATAGCACATGTGTCCTGGATTACATGTTTCTCTGACTTTCTCAATACTAGCATGACTTTTGTGAAAATTTCTTGATATGTGCTTAAAGTGAATTGATTTTAGTGATTCCATGATAGAAATTGTGTTTGCACTCATTGACATCATGACTTGATATGATTGCATGATTTAATTGGAATTCTTGAAGCATACATGAAAATTACTTGAAAATCAGGGAAGTTTGAAACTTTTTAGCCTGTGAGGGAGTGTTCCTATACACTGTGAGTTGAGAGAACATCACTGCTTTACATGGTTGATTTTGTTTGAGTCTCTGATAACATTGGTTGCATGGAATTGATAGGAAAGGATCAAAGCATATTTTGTTGTGTATATATAGCTACTTAACCAAACAGCCTACCTATGTCAATTAAAATCCATTTGTTACCCCTTTGAGCCATAAAGTTGAAGATTTTTGTTTTGTTCATGATTATAACCCTAAACCTAAAAGAAAAACAATGACTTCTCCTAAGCTTGATAGGCTAAGAGAGCATTCACTAGTGTGGGTTGTATGCAAGTTGGGGGGAGAATGCTATTATGGTTTGTATATTGTGTCAATCTCTTTGTAATTACTTTGAAAACTGTTCATGTTTATATGCTTCAAAATAAATCAAAAAGAAAAAGAAAGGAAAAGGAAAAAAAAAAGAAAAAAAGAACAAAAAAGAGAATAAAGAAGAGATTGATGAAAGATAAGGGTTAAGTTCAATTGAAAATGGTGAATGAGAGTTAGTTTAAAGCAAGTTGAGGGGAGTGAATATCATGAAAGTAAAGTGTGATTGCTCTCTTTCCTTGTTGAGTTTCTTTGCATATCCTGAAAAACCAAACTCTTTGAAGCCTAGCCTCATTACAACCCTATAAAGACCTTAGTGATCCTTGATTGAACATGTAGCTTTGATGATTGTGGAGACAAGTAACAATCTTGACTTCTGTGATTCAGTGATGTACATGAGCGAAACACTGACCTAGCCTGATTTACATGTTATATCTTGGCTTGATTGAGTGATTCCATGATCAAGAGTAATTGATTGTATGTCTATTGAATTCCAGGTTGAATAAGTAGTTGTATTAATGTTATGCATTTTCTTGTGGGCATCATGTTTCTATTTTGGATCATTGATTCAATCCATGTGAGATCTTGCAAAGTGAGCTTTGAAAAAGTTTCTGTCATGCTTGTTTGATTTAAGTCTTTACCTTTTGTTTGAGGACAAACAAAGTGCTAAGTTGGGGGAGTTGATAAGTGTCAATTTTACCTATTTTGATGAGAAATTTAGGCATTTATCCTTGTCAATTCATGATAAATCTTGACCAAATCTACTTCTTTTGATTAGAACTTATTGATAGATGAACTTTAGAATAGAATGTGCTTAAGTTTGATTTTCATCTTGATTTGTGTTGAAGGATTGAAGATTCAAGGAAGATGACAAGCTTTGGCAAGAAAAAAGGAGTTTGAAGATGTGTTGGGCGCCCAGCGGCCTGCAGAGGCCGCCCAGCGCCCAAGGCGGTGCAAGAAACCTTCCCCTGAAGTTATCTGGCCGCCCAGCGTCCAAAACAGGCCGCCCAGCGCCCTGTACTGCGTTTTTTCAATATAAAAAGCTTCTCTTAAGAATCTGGTAAAGGAACTTGATGAGAATAGAACCCTAACAGAGGGAAACACTTGAGAGACAAGGAGAGAGGCTTAGGAGGCTAGAGAAGAGGCTTGGGTATCAGATTCGGCGGCGAGACATCGCGACGGTTTCGGTTCTTCTAATTCTTCTTCTTTATTTGTATAGCTATCCATTTTCTCAATCTCTCTTTTGTTGGGATTTGATGTAGTTGTATGATACCTATGCTCTCTATGTGATTCTCCTCAATATAAAGCATGTTTCTAGTTGTTGATTTAGTGGTTTTCTCTTGATCTTCATGCTATATCTTAGATTGATCACCTATGGTATTTTGTTTGATTCGAGTTGTGAGCGGAAGCTACAACATTTGAGTCCGAACTAGAGTCAATCACCTAATAATCCTAAGTGCTAGACATAGAGTTAGGTTTGTTAGTCACAAAACACTCAAACTTCATGATAACTTTCTTTCTTAATCATGTGAGACATCAATGTTTAGGATTGGAGAGTTATTGATATCCACTCATGCGAGACATCGATGACGTAGGGTTGAATTGGTGTAGATGAATCATATGCTTGAACATGTTATGTATTTGAATCACTAGAATGCAAAAAGGTCAAACAATGAAGTCTAATCCCAACAATTCCTCATACCTGTTGTTTCTCTGTTAGTTTATTTGCTTTTCATTCAGTTTCATGTATAATCAATCAATCTCTTAAGAATCCATCATTTAAGTTTGTCAACTATTGAACGACATAAGTATTACACCTCTCTGTGGATACGATAAAACCCTTTACTATACTACAATTGAGTCTTGAGAGATTCAAACGTAGAGTGGTAAAAAAATCTTTCAACAAATTTTTGAACATAAAACTAAATGGAAAGATTTTTTTGAACTTGATTAGAACTTGGACCCAACTCAGAGAAACACTTGAGAGACAAGGAGAGAGGCTTAGGAGGCTAGAGAAAAAGCTCCGGACATCGGATTCGGCGGCGAGACATCGCGACGGTTTCGATTCTTCTCATTCTTCTTCTCTATTTGTAAAGTTATCCATGAAAATGGATAGCTAATCACTCTTTTGTTGGGGTTTGATGTAATTGATTGATACTTATGTTTTCTATTTGATTCTCCTTGATATAAATCATGTTCTTTGTTTATGAGTTAGTGATTCTCTCTTGATCTTCATGTTATGTTTTAGTTTGCGCACCTAGAACATATATGCTTGATTTGGCGTGAGAGCGAGAGCTATATCGCCTAGAGTCCGAACTAGAGTTAATCACCTAATAATCCTAATTGCTAGACATAGATTTAGGTTTGTTAGTCACTTAAACACCTAAGCTTCATGATAACTATCTTTCTTAATCATGTGAGACATCAATGTTTAGGATTAGAGAGTTATTGCTATCCACTCATGCGAGACATCGATGATGTAGGGTTGAACTAGTGTAGATGAGTCATAAGCATAGACTTGGTTGTATTTGAATCACAAGATGGCACAGAGGTCATTCAATGAAATCCCATCCCAACAATTCATCATACCTGTTGTTTCTCCGTTATTTTACTTGTTTTCATTTACTTTTATGTTTTTAAACAAAAATCAAACTATTGTCCAACCATCATTTAAGCTTGATAACTATTGAACGGCATAAGTATTACACCTCCCTGTGGATACGACAAAACCCTTTACTATACTACAATTGAGTCTTGAGAGATTCAAACGTAGAGTGGTAAAAAATCTTTCAACAAGGTTACGATGCACTGGTCACCCATCGCACAACCACGAAGCGCCGTTCAACCTCCAGCCGCCGTCAGACCAACCGCACTGTGAATGCCTCCATCGTCCCAGCCTAACACGGCCACTTCAGCCCCAGTCTGCTATTTCGTGTCTCATAATCGCCACCACAGCTATCTACACCTTTAGTCGTTGCCCCACTGTCACAGAACGTGCCATCTCGTCCTTCGCCATGAGTTCAAACTCCAGTGCGATCCTTATCTCCTTTCCCCTCTCTCTTCTTCTACGTTTCTGCATTTTTTCGTTCCTTTTACCACTATTGTGCCTGCAATTGGTGATTTCTCCCAATATGTTATTAATGTCATCATCTCACAATTCTGCAAGCCAGCACTCCATAGGATGGAGGTGTCTAGAAGATCTGGGCTCTTGCAACTTGCAAATGAGATGAAACCATCCATAAATTCATAAACAATGATGGTCTGAAGAAGAAAATAAAAATTAAGAAAACATGGAAGAATTGTGGCTGTCAAGGAGTACAGTAAATCTTCTAAGTCCCACATCGTAAAGGGCCCTTTTCCTAAGAGAGTGAATTTGAAATCCCTTTTCCAATTTGAAATCACAAGAACAAGCACAGGACAGGCACGTGGTCGTGTGTATTCGATGAGAGAGGGATCGTGCCATTTAGCATTTTCCTTAACAAATACTAGCAGACTAGCAGTTATTCGTGCCTCTCTTCGTGGAGCAAGTCATGCCTGACAACAATTTCCTTACATTGATTTAGAGATAGTGTGATAACATTAGATAGTGTGGTACAATTAATATAACGATCAAAGAGATAAAGGTAAATATAGAAGATTGTACTCCTATAACTTTTTTTAAAACCATGCATATTTTCTTAATAAGCATAATTGTTCTTAAAAATTCTTATAATTATGAACGGAAGGAGTAATATTTTTTTATAAATGAAGAAAATAAAAATCTTCACTTGATCTAATTCTTCTTTTTTACCAAACACAGGACAACCGTCTAAACGGAATTTTGTAGCCACAATATATTATCCGAACATGGATGCAATTAATACATTAATTCGAAAATGATCTATGGTGAATTAATGCAAGGCTTACTTGCACGAGTTTCAAACGACCAACTAAAATTCATTGATTAGTAATGATCACGACATTAATTCCCATGTTTGATGTTTCACATCTAACATCAATTTTTCTTTTAAAACAAACCATAATTTACTTTTGATGATGGAATATACGGTTAAGAGCTCGTTTGTATGACTGTCTAATGTCCATCTCTTCCTTAGAACAACAAATTGCTTTTTCAGAAAGAAAAAAACACACATATTACATTGAAACATTTTTTTGGGTTTAGGAACAGCTAAATCAAAATTTACTTCTAATACATGGGGAATTTTTGCAATAAAATTAAACAACCCATTACAAAATACATGAGGAGTTTGAGGAGACTTTGTAGGAGGTTATTGGAGAAATAGAAAATGAGTTTGTCTGATGAAAGGAGGTGTTTGAGCTTGTTTGCTTATCATCTATTTGTTACTATATATATTGTAGGGACGACACCCAAGCAGGGAGTGCCTCCCCATTCACACGCATCTTTTCCATGTTTCCATTCCAGTGGTGGGGTGAATTTTTGCCACATTCCTAATCTCCACGGGCTCACGGGTGTCCATGGAGACCATTAACACTTCATTAGGAATAAAGTGAAATTAAATATAAAAAATACATAAATTACTACCTGACCACAAATGGTTTAATATAGAAATCACAAATGAGAATATGTCAAATTTCATGAAAATATATATAATGAAGTTCAAATAACATTGAATTTATTATAGAGGCGATGATCCCACGAGGCGGGGAGGGCGATCCCCACCCCATCCCCAAATTTATCTTAGGTGAATTTTTTTCTCCATTCCTATGAGGAAAAATTCCTCAAAATTAGGGACTCAAATGGGGCAATCCCCACAAGGATTCCATAAGTAGGTGGAAATTGTCATTCTAGTATATTGTATTCACCTTGAGCATTGGTGATAATTGATAAGTACTCCAACATACTTAGGACAAGATGTGTAAATCCGAATTATTGTTTTACTTAATTATTTCACTTATTAAATATTCCATCAAAGGTGAATTAATATAATCAAAATAATTAAGTGTATTAAAACTCGGAGCGGAATCTCTTCTTTCCATTTAGTGTTGTTTTATTTGTCCCACCAATAGAGGTAGATCATGTCATTTTAAAAACACAACGTAAAATTATCACTGCGATATTCAAAAACTCTTTTTTAATTAATATTATGTAGTTTTATTAGTGAAACAAAGAATGCATCAACGAGATAGAGAGTTTCTACCCTGTAAATAGCACACCCTCTTTACTAAAATATTTGTAAAAAAAAATCATTGATCTATCTAATAACATTTTCAGTATTAAAATTTCTACAATAATTTCTCATTAGTATTTATAACTATAAATATTAAAACTCAACCCAAAAGTTAACTTAAGTATTGAGGGTTGCTCTACCCTTATAAGCACTTATTTGACCATATCTCAGCAATATGAGACTTCTAAGAATAAACTAGGCTTAAATATGTTGGAGGTCCCTCTAAAATATGAGTCATTTGGTTAAGGCCCCTACAAATTTTTTTGGGTGGAATAAGCCCCTAATGTGAAAATAATATATAGTGATAAGCTCATGTCGTGAGGTTCCGTTTAATTTCTGATGATTCTGCAAACGGCGCTGACCTAGATTCTATTTTGTGAAAATTATTCAGTTAAAGAGGGTGTCGTGTAAGTAAATTATGGTTGAAAAAAATAAAAACCCAAAGTAAAAAACCAAGTAAAATCCTTAAACGTACTTGGGTTTTTTACTTTTGATTTTTATTTATTTTTATTTTTTTCAACCCTCATTTACTTTTTTTTTTTGGTAAGCCAAAGAATTGTATTTAAAAATAGCACAAGGGGTGCTAAACCCAAATACAAGAAAAGAAAGAAAGAAAAATAAAGAAAGAAAGAAAAAAATAAACAAAGTTTAAAGAACCCATCTACACAATCCAAACCAGATTAAGTTCCCTTACAAACTTAAACTATTACTCCAAATAAACCAAGAATGCCCCAACTTATAGCAGCAACATACAAACCCAAAAAGCAACCACGGCAACAGACGTCCAACGCCAAGAATGCACAGCAGAAGAGAAAAAATACAACCTAACCTCCACTCCAAACGTACCACGAACAATAGCCAAAAACCCATGTCCCTAGCAAAATTCAAAGAGAAGAGAGGCATATGATCGGATTTGACTTCCATTCATATAATGAATAATGAAACTCCCTCACTTTCTCTTTTAACCAATGCCAAGTTCGAACCTGGATTAATTCCACAACCAAACCACCGTCCCAAACACCATCCTTGAAAATAACACTGTTACGAGTTATCCACAAGGACCAGCAAGACGTCATCCACACTGTTATCTCAGCAAGTCGTTGTTTCTTGTTTCTGCCAACAAAGGAGAACTGACTAAAAAGTGATTTTGATGAAGCTGGCAATACAGTTTCAAACCCCAACCACCGATAGACAGCATTTCAGACATCAAAAGACCGTGAGCACGTACAGAACAAATGATCACAACACTCTTCTATACGATTACAAAAAGGACATAATACATCCCCCTCTGCTGGAATGACACCTCTCCTCCTTAAATTCACCTTGGTCGGGATCCGATTTAGCAGCATGCGCCAAGCAAAAGCTTTGACCTTTGAGGGAGCAAATGCAGACCAGATTGATTGAAAATCGATGTCAGACACTCCTAAATCACTCACCTGCAAAAAAGAATAAGCTGAGTTAACTGAATAAGCACCCTCCTCCCCTGGCTCCCATAACCATCTATCCGGCCTCCCCTCCTGCAAACTACCATTATTAATAATATTCAACAGGGTATCAAACCACAACTCCTCCCTCCCACGCAACGCCCTTCTCCATTTAAAATTCCACTCCCACCTGCCATGTCTCCACTCCCCCAACTCCTTTACAATAGCATATTTGTTTTGAGACAAATTATACAACCTGTGAAATCTCCCCTCCAAATGTCCTAACCCAAGCCAATCATCATGCCAGAAACTAGTTGCATCCCCATCCCCTAGTGTTTTCCTAATTCCCAATTCAAACCAGTTATCCTCTGAACACAAAGAAAGAACACCCCTCCACCAAGGGGAAGAACATCTACCACCAATAATTTGGTATTTAATCACCCTGCACCAAAAGCTATTTGGCTCATTCAAAAAACGCCACTTCCATTTGCCAATAAGAGCCTTATTAAAGGCAGACAAGTCCTTTATCCCAAGACCACCAAGTTCTTTGGACTTACAGACATCAGACCATTTTACCCAAGCAATTTTTCTTTCCACATCTGAGCCACCCCATAGAAAATTGCGCATAAGTCTGGTACACTCCTTAACTATCCCCGTTGGCATCTTGAAAAAAGAGAGAAAGAAAAGAGGCAATGCAGTCAGAACACTTTGAATGAGACAGATTCTCCCTCCAAAGGACACTGTCTTCTGTTTCCATCTGGATAATTTGTTTCTGAATTTTTGAACAATTGGCTCCCACAACTGCAAGCTATTTATTCTACCGCCCACCGGTATCCCCAAATACACAAAAGGAATTGTCATTAGCTTACAATTCAAAATGGAGGCAAAAATGGACAAGGAACCCCCTTCAACAGCTACCCCTGCTAGTTTGCTTTTATGAAAATTGACCTTGAGACCAGAAGCTAACTCAAAGCATCTCAAGACACATTTGATTACTGTAATATTTTGAACACTTGCCTCCCCAATAAAAACAGTATCATCTGCAAATTGCAACATAGAGATTAACAAGTCACCTTCCCTTCCAAACTTGAACCCCCTAAATTTGCCCATGTCAATAGCCTGCTGAAAAAGTCTATTTAGACCTTCTGCAATCACCAAGAATAAAAAAGGGGATAATGGATCACCCTGCCGAAGACCTTTTTCTATTTTAAATTCAATACCAGGACTTCCATTCACCAAAACAGAAACAGAAGCAGACCCAAGACAACTTCTGATCCAATTAATCTATTTTCTACAAAAATTCATTCGACCCAACATATACAGCAAAAAATCCCAACGGACAGAGTCATATGCTTTCTCATAATCTACCTTAAAAATTACAGTTTACGTGACACCCTTTTTAATTGAATAATTTTCACAAAATATAATCCACGTCAGCGTCGTTTGCAGAATCATCATAAATTAAACGGAACCACAAGGCAGGGGCTTATCACTATATATTATTTTCACATTAGGGGCTTATTCCACCCAAAAATTTTTGTAGGGCCTTAACCAAATGACCCCTATTTTAGAGGGACCTCCAACATATTTAAGCCAATAAACTATTATAATTTGTCTCTTTCATCTATGGATTTCTTTATCCGAATTAATTCCTAACGACTTCCATGTTTTCCCAAACCAAATGTTTAATTCCTAACGACTTCCATGTATAGAGATTTTCTGTAATCGTTGTTTTAATTTTAGCTTACACTCCCACATTAAAATTTATAACTAAATTTTAAAAACTTCACCATAACAAGAAACGGTCATGTCAAATTTTGATATAGCCACATGTATAAGGGCCTACATGACAAACTATATCTCGGGGAGACATTGAATGATTTTAGATTTAGACAAATAAATATATAGGTATTTTACAAAACACAATTAGCAACCACCATGAAAAAGAAAAACTTTGCCTATTGTTCCGGTATAGAACCACAGACTAAAGGCTAACCAGTTTGAGAGCAAGCGAAGTAAACAAAGTAAATGAAAATGCGTGAAATGATAGGATCCCTGCCGCTTGGGCGGTCCTTCTTTATTTATAGTGGGGTTTTGATCCGGAAGGACCATGGGTGACCCGGCCCATTAAGTACAGAATATTGATTAGCCCAATTACATACCGACTAGGTTCGCCTATATCAGACCACAAGCCCACAAGACACTGAGGCTTAAAATAAGGCGAGAGTGTCTTTATGAAGCCCACAACTGTTATGTTGATTATCACATAAACAAGACGCAAGGTAAAATGGGCGAACAAACTAAATTTCTCAGACAAAATAAATAATGACCAAATTAATTTGACTTTTCCCTTGTCTCTTTTGATGCACTGAACCCAGCTGTCGAGTCCATTCAGCTGTCGTTTCACTTGCACTTATCATATAAAATTTCCAAGATCATCATTACTTTCCCTGTCATAAATATATCCACCAAATATTTTGCATATATCTAGGAACTTGGAGCTACGTTTTAGCACTGCTCTATTAACACAATCATTAAGAAAGAAATAAACGTAATTGATATCATAAATCACAAACAGAATCCACACATGAAAACTCACACCCTTTCCTAAAGTTTTCGTACCAATATGCCCTCTTTAAATCATGGAAATTAAATACACTCTCTCACATATCCCCTCTTCCGGACCAATATGCCCCTTGAAATTCAAAATCCTCAACAGTCATCTCCTTTCTCATTCAAAACTTTTCAGACTGAAACGTCACCTCCGTCCAATCGTCAAACCATGCGCTTTAAATGCGCGTGTGAAAACACGCGACCATTCCTCCTTCAAATCACCCTTTCACCTTCATCCCCCTTTCTATATAAAGTCTTCCATTTTTACTTTACCCTTACTTGTGCTTTCTACCCTCACCATATACCAGAACAAAAATTCTTTTAATCTTCACTGCTTCCTCAACCTTGGCACTCTCTCGCTACATCCTAGAACTTCCTAATCCAGAACTTGCTCAAGCCCCATTTTTCCAGGTAACTCTCTTTCCTCTTTTCTTGTCTGAAATTTCTGCATCTTACTTCTACTTTTCAACATTATGCATAAAACCTATTTTTATCTTTTTTTTTTTTACCCAGAAGTCTCCAGTTTGAATAACCCAGAATTCACTCCTAAATTCCTTCTCCATCTCATCTCATACTTCTAAATTTTCATTTTCAGGATCAGAAAAATGACTACTAAACGTACCCGTAAAGAAATCTCTACTCCTAGTGCTCCAACTTCTGCAGATTCTCTATGGGTCTCTAGTAAAATCAAAAAACAATTCTCTAAAATTAACACTCCCAAGGCTGTTATAAATTTAATCACAAAGTATAATTTTAGAAAAGACGGACTAGATGCCCACTTAGATATATTACCCTGTGCCCCTGACGAACCATGTTGTTTCGGGAAAAAAGATGAACAAGGGCGAAACTTCACTTTTCTCTTTGAAAACCTGTTTTCTGATCTGAAATATACCCTACCCTTCTCAGATTTTACCTGCTCTATCCTGACTCTCCTGAACGTAGCCCCTACCCAGCTTCATGGTAATGCTTGGGCTTACATAAAAGCCTTTGAGGTCTTGTGCCACACTTTACAAATCCAACCCACTAGCAATAAATTTTTCTACTTCTTTAAAACTTGTGGGCGAAACGTTAGAGGGGAGTACGTTTCGCTCGCTACCGCCAGGGGTCTAGGACTGTTCACCCTTTTCAAAAGCCACTATAAACACTTCAAAGCAAAATTTTTTAAACTTCGCGAATTTGAACCCTGCAAAGACATCTTTTATTATGATGATGGAAGTCCCCGGTTCCCATTCTACTGGACGAACCGGTACGAAGTCATCATCAAGATTTCTGATGACGCCCTGACTCCAGAAGAGCGTGTAGAATGCCAATTTCTATCTGGCTTAGGATTAAACCTTACAGACTTTATGGAAGCCCTTTCTAAAAATGATGTGGGTGCATACATTGGTAAGGCATCCTAATTTACATTCTTCTTCTGATATTCCTATAAACTTCTCTTTTTCTTTAACACTGTTTCTTTTTATTTAATACAGCAAGAATGGCTCGCCTATCAGAGGATGACATCCTCCGTTTCCGCCGTGAACAACAAGCTGCTCGCGAGAAAAGAAATCCGGCGAAATCCATCGCTGAACAAAACACCAGTCATTCCGGCACTGAAACTGACCGCCCCGCCAAGAAAAAGAAGAAGAATTATGAAGCTGCCTCGGCCAAAAACAAGACTCCCAATCAAACCTCTCTGGATCAATTTATGAACAAAAGTGCTGCTATTGATATGAACAAAGGCTGTTCATCAAGCGCTCCGCCCCCCTGCTGGAAGAATCTGTTAAAGGAATTTGAAGAGTTAACTTCCAACGAAGTGACCTCACTATGGGATTCGAAGATTGATTTCAACTCTTTGGTGGAAACAAATTTGGTCTTTGAGGCGGACCGTGAAAAAATGAGGAAGATCGGATTGAGGGAGGCTTGTCAAGCCATGATGACGAAAGGTTTGGAAATTGCTGCAATTTCTAAGATGATTGATCTTGAATCTGCTGGATTTGATGGCCTTTCAAGCGCCAAGCTCATCGAAGAAAAAGAAAAAGAAGTTGAGAAAATGAGAGCCACATTGAAGCTTTTGGAAAAATCCAAAAAGGCTACTGACAAGAAAGCCGCGGATCTGGCTTCAGAGGTTGAAAACTTGAAGAAAACTATTGAAGAAAACAACACTTCCATTCAAACACTGACTGGAGAAAATGAGAAGACAAGGGCTGACCTTACCCAACTGACTACTGTCCACAACCAAGTTTTAGAAGAAAATTCCAACTTGAAAACTGAGGTAGCCGAACTAAAATGTTCTATCTTAGAGCAATTTGAAGCTGGTTTCGCCAAGGCGAAAGATCAAATCGTTTTTCTCAATCCTGACCTGACTATCAACTTGGAGGGTTCAAACCCTTATGCACGTATCGTAGACGGAAAACTGATCAGCCCGGATAACGCGGATGAGGAAGGAGAAGAGGAAGAAGAAGAAGAAGAAAAAGAAGACAAGAATGAAGAAGAAAATGTCAACACCAAAGAAGGGGAGGGAGAAAACCATTAATGACAAGTCTTATTTCCTTTTCCTTTTTATCAGACTATGTAAAAGACCTCCGGTCTCTTTAATTTTCGTCCCTTTATTTCTTCGCTTTTATGTACTGAACTTTTCCCTTAACGCAATGAATTTCCTTTCAGCATTTATATGAGTACTTCACATTTTACTTGTTTTGCCTAAAAAACTACATATGTCATAATTTCTTCGCCTAAAACCTAAAATTTCATAATTTCTGTAACAACATTATCCCTAATTCACCCCAAACAACTATCGCAATAACTAATTCTATAACTAAACATATCATAACTTAGTCATCTAGGTTATCATACAACTTAAAAATATAAGCGTAACTTCACTTAGATATTCAAGTCATCACATAATTTAAACATATAACTTAACACAAATGACATTTACTAACCTTTCACCAAATCAGTCCGCCCTCGTCATTTAGTTGAGTACGTTACCCTCTCATTTTACTGTACATAGTAAAATACTCTTGAGTGAATCTCTTTAAATGTTTTAGGGTCTAAACTTAATCAACTACTTTGGAATCATAAGGCCTTTGTGTACATAACTTAGTCAAATTTTTCATTTTTGACATAGTTACTCATGGAAATCAAAGTCAAAATATTTGATTTCATTAGTATGCTCGCGTGGAGACTTGTGCTTAGTTTGGACAAGCTTAAATCCAATTTAAGACTGTGCTTATGAATTCGTGGTCGAATGCTCTTGTTTTAAGAGACTTACTTTTTTCTCAATTGTCTGACGTCGCCCAATTGATAGACCTTAGTTGATAAGTTTCCGCTATGGGTAAAAGAAATAAGTAAAATGATACGCCCTTGACCATTTTAAAAAGGTTATGCCTCGTTAAAAACTCTCCCGCCTGGGGTAGAGAAAAGAGTGCATACCTGTTATTCATTAATAATTGATGCCTCGTTAAAAACTCTCCGGCCTGGGGTAGAGAAAAGAGTGCATCAAACTTAGTCTTACACAACAAACATAGTCTTAAACGATACAACCAACAAAAGTAGACTTCAACACACACAAACTGAAACAACGAAACATAGTCTTGGACGAACATACACTGAAACAAACTGTACAACACAAAACAGACTGAACGAACCACCCTGCACTTCAACTGTAATAGTAACGGAGATGCTGTGCGTTCCAAGCCCTTGGGACCCTTCGCCCAAATAACTCCTCCAAATGATACGCCCCATGACCAAGCTCTCGCAGAATCCTGTAAGGTCCTTCCCAATTAGGTGATAACTTCGAATCATCAGGCCCCTTCGCCTTCCTGTGCAGAACCAAATCACCAACTTTCATTTGCCTCGGAACCACTCTAGAGTTGTATCGCCTTTCCGACCTTTGTTTTACCATTGCCTGCCTCAAACGAACTTCTGCTTGCGTTTCCTCTGCTAAATTGAGATCAACCAATCTATTCATGTCGTTCTGCTCTTCACTATAAGTCGCCACCCTGAAAGTTACATCTTGCAATTCTGCTGGGATCATAGCATCTACCCCGTAAGTCAACTTAAAAGGCGATTCGCCGGTAGTTGATTGAGGAGTAGTATTGTACGCCCAAATGACCGTGATCAACTCTTCAGCCCACAATCCTTTAGCTTCGCCTAGACGCTTTCTAATTCCATTGAGAATGACTTTATTTGCTGACTCTACCTGTCCATTTGTCTGAGGGTGCTCAACTGAGGCGAAGCGCATCTCAATTCCCATTCCTGCACAAAAATCCTTCACACTCCTGCTAGTGAACTGTGTTCCATTGTCTGAGACGATAGTTGCTGGAACGCCAAATCTGCAAACCAATTTTCTCCAATAAAACTTTTTGACTTTTTCTGCTGTTATTTTCGCCATTGATTCCGCCTCAATCCACTTAGTAAAATAGTCTATCGCAACCAAAATAAATCTGATCTGAGAACCTGCTGGAGTGAACGGTCCCAGAATATCTACTCCCCACATTGCAAATGGCCACGATGAACTCATTGAGCTAAGAGTCTCAGGCGGCGCCTTATGTAAATCTGCATAAATTTGACATTTACCACACTTCTTCACATATTCCATACAATCCCCTCGTAAAGTTGGCCAATAGAACCCTGCTCTGAGCACTTTCGCTGCCAAAGATCTTCCCCCCACATGACTTGCACACACACCTTCGTGAACCTCAAACATGATTCTTTCTGCCTCATCCTTAGAGACACATCTCAATAAAGGTACTCCAATCCCTCTTCTGTATAATTGATCGCTCAACAATGTGTAACGACTAGCCTCGCGAATTTGATCTTTAGAAAATGTCAACAACTCAGAGCCTTCTGCCTCCAAACACTTTTTGATACGCCCCATCCAATCTGAATCAGATGAAGTTAACACCATCATTGTCTCATCCTCTTCGATACTCGGGCTGCTTAAAACTTCCTGGATGACTGACTTATTGTTTCCTGGCTTCTTGGTGCTTGCTAACTTTGATAAAATATCCGCCCTTGTATTCTCCTCGCGCGGAACATAATTGACCTGCACTGTGCCTATCTGCTTTATCAATCCCTGAGCTTTCAATAAATACTTAGCGTTCCGGTATAGAACCACAGACTAAAGGCAAACCAGTTTGAGAGCAAGCGAAGTAAACAAAGTAAATGAAAATGCGTGAAATGATAGGATCCCTGCCGCTTGGGCGGTCCTTCTTTATTTATAGTGGGGTTTTGATCCGGAAGGACCATGGGTGACCCGGCCCATTAAGTACAGAATATTGATTAGCCCAATTACATACCGACTAGGTTCGCCTATATCAGACCACCTATAAATTCTGTAGCTAACAAACCTCACAACCACAAGTAAATTAGTTAGAAAATGAAATCTTCAAAGAGTGCTGCACTTCTCCTACTAGTTAACCTCTTTTTGTTCTCCACCCTTGGCTCATCCTCCGCCCATTCCTATGCAGTATCACCACCCGCCCAATCTCTTAAATCATCCCCACCAGAAGCATCACCTATACCCACTCAAGCTTATCAAAAAAAGAGAAAACCTAAACCCGCTAAATTCACAGAAAAATCACCTACACCTACACCCACCCAATCCCTAGAAACGTCACCACCAAAAACATCACCTATACCCGCTCAAGCTTAACAAAAAAAGAAAAAACCCAAACCCGGTAAATCCCCAGAAAAATCACCTACACCTGCACCTGAAGCAAAACCTACACCCGCTAAATCCCCTGAATCATCACCTACACCCGCTCAATTCCCTAAAGCACAATCACCTACACCCACTCAATCCCCTGAAGCATCACCTACACCTTCTCAATCCCCAGAAGAATCACCTACGTCTGCACCTGAAGCTATACCTACATCCGCTCAATCCCCTGAAGTATTAGCTGCACCTGACCAATCCCCTGAAACACCATCACCTGCACCCAATCAATCCCCTGAAGCACCATCACCAACACCTGCTCAATCCTTTGAATCATCACCTACTCCTTCTCAATCCCCTGAAGAATCACCTACTCCTTCACCTGAAGTATCATCTACACCCGCTCAATCCCCCGAAGCACCATCACCTACACCCGCTCAATCCCCTGAAGAATCACCTACGCCTACACCTGAAGCATCACCTACACCCACTCAATCCCCTGAAGTATCACCTACACCTTCTCAATCCCCTGAAGAATCACCTACGCCTTCACCTACACCCGCGTAGTCCCCTGAAGCACCATCACCTACGCCAGCGCAGTCCCCTGAAGCACCATCACCTACACCTGTCCAATCCCCTGAAGCATCACCTACTCCTTCTCATTCCCCTGAAGAATCACCTACGCCTTCACCTACACCTGCTCTGTCCCCTGAAGCACCATCATCTACACCCGCACAATCCCCTGAAGCATCACCTACACCTTCTCAATCCCCTGAAGAATCACCTACGCCTTCACCTGAAGCATCACCTACACCTTCTCAATCCCGTGAAGCACCATCACATGTACCAACTCAATCACCTGAAGCATCACCTACACCTTCACAGTCCCCTGAAGAATCACCTACGCCTTCACCTGAAGCATCATCACCTACACCCGCTCAGTCCCCTGAAGTCTCATCACCTACGCCCACCCAATCTCCAGAAGCACCATCACCTGCACCCACTCAATCTCCTGAAGTATCACCTACACCCACTCAATCCCCTGAAGTATCACCTACACCCTCTCAATCTCCTGAAGAATCTCCTACGCCTTCACCAGAAGTATCACCTACACCCGCTCAGTCCCCTGAAGCACCATCACCTACACCCATTCAATCCCCTGAAGAATCACCTACACCCACACCTGAAGCATCACCTACACCCGATCAATCCCCTAAAGCACCATCACCTACACCCACTCAATCCCCTGAAGTATCACCTACACCCTCTCAATCTCCTGAAGAATCACCTACGCCTTCACCTGAAGTATCACCTACACCCGCTCAGTCCCCTGAAGCTCCATCGCCTACACCTTCTCAATCCCCTGAAGCATCACCTACGCCTTCACCTGAAGCACCACCTACACCTTCCCAATGCCCTGAAGCATCATCACCCACACCCGCTCAACCTCCTAAAGCACCATCACCTGCAACTAGTTGTCCCATCTTGCAATTGGGTGTTTGCTCGGGCTTGTTGAACATATTTGTTGATCCACATAACAAGAAGCAGTGTTGCTCTCTCCTCAGTTTTCTTACTGATATTGATGTTGCTGCCGTGTGCCTATGCCACTCATTCAGGGCACGTGTCTTCCATATCCACATTGACGTTGTAGTTGCCATGCGCACCATACTAAAATGTTGTGGCCGCGACTTGCCCTCAGACTTCCAATGCATCGTTAATTAATTGCAGCATGTGCAATATTCATGTATAACGCATGCATACTATATATTGTATATCTTTATTAATCACCAATAAACTTATATATATGTGTGTATATATATATGTGTGTGTGTGTGATTATTAAGCATGTGTATTAGTAAGTGATTATCTTGTAACTTGTCTGTTGTGAGCATTTATGTTGATATACATGCTCATATTTTTTTTTTGATTCATAGTTTTAAGGGAAGCATTTTAATCCTATACTATATTATTTTTTGTGATTATGGATGAATAATATTTAGAATGATGATGCTAAATTAGGGTTTTAGGTTTAATGGCTTCTGGTCCTTCCTAGTTTCATCTTGAACTTATAAAGCAGTTTATGGTGGCTAGGCCGGCCATATCATTTTCTTCCAATTTCTCCCTTGTTGCAGTGGTTTGAACCGCCGTTAAAAACTATCTTTTTTAGTCATTTTTTATGTATTCCGACAGAAGAGAATTCATAGGTAAATCTTAAATTATTATTCTTACGGAGGTATTTCTGTCACTATACCGTATAGTGACGAATAGCAAACCATCGGCATAGCGAATTAAAAACTATGAAAATAATTTCTATCGGTATAAGTTTTTTGGACTATACCTACAGTTTTTTTATCAGTTACCAACAGATTTTTTATCTGTTATCAACGGTTTGCTACCGTCACTATATGGCAAGTTTTTTTGTAGTGTACAATTCTGATTTCCTACTTTTCTTTTCATAATTTTGGTCATTTTTGTTTTATGTGAGAAAGCAAAAGGAGACCCTACGCTAAAAATCAGTTTTAAAGAAAGAGACACAAAGGCATGTTACATTGCTTATTTATGTAAGCGATTTAGATTGAAATGTCATTCGCGGCGCTTTTAAATATCTCATTAAAGGCTTAAATCCTCTTTTAGTCCTTGAAATTGTAAAGGGAATCAAACCTGGTCCATGTAAAATTTTCACATCAAATTGGGTCCCTAAAATTGTTTTTTTAATCTAATTAAGTCATTTTGCTCAATTTTGACCAGTCAACGGTTCAGTGGCAAGCCTAGTCAGCTATGGATGGCCACGTTGACTTTTTAACATCAGTTTTAATCCCTTGAAAAATATTTTAATCAATTTTAGTCCCGGTTGGCATGATTTGTGTTTTCCTCTGATTTCCTAGGTTTTGAAAGAACAATGTGAATATAATGAACATATAGTTTTTTTAGGATTTGAATTTATGAGAGGATTTGAGTTATGGGGGAAGTGGAAGAAGGTGGAAGAGGAAGAAAATGAAGGTGGAAGAACAGGGATTAAAATTGTTTAATTTTTTTTCAAGGACTAAAATTGATGTGAAAAAGTCCATGTGGTCATCCTTAGCTGACTAGACTTGCCACTAAACTGTTGACCGGTCAAAATTGAGCAAAATGACTTAATTAGATTAAAAAAACAATTTTAGGGACCTGATATGATGTGAAAATTTTACAGGGACTAGATTTGATTCCCTTTATAATTTCAAGGACTAAAAAGTTATTTAAGCCCTCATTAAATAGCGACATAATATTTTTAGTCATTCAGAAGACAAATGATATTTAGTGACAGTTAAAAATAGCTGCCGCTAAACATTATTTTTCGATGGAGATACTAAAATTAAACTCGTTTACATAATCAATGACTAATTTGTCCATTAACCATATATTTTATGTTCATATGTTAAATTCCAGGCAAATTTTTACATGTTGTTTTGTGAGAGGGGGTTACAATGTTGTTTCTCTATTATCCAATCAATGAATGCCATGGTGTAAATGAGTTGCCTTGTCATTATAACT
This sequence comes from Lotus japonicus, assembly GCF_012489685.1. NCBI lineage: Eukaryota > Viridiplantae > Streptophyta > Magnoliopsida > Fabales > Fabaceae > Lotus > Lotus japonicus. Next base: position 59,927,046 of record NC_080046.1, on the reverse strand, counting down.
TTTGAAATTTGAAGTCTGGTCCCTCAACTATTTGTATTGTGAATTTTATATTTATATTAAAAAAAATTAAATGTTTGTTTTATGATATTCAAATTGGGGGTAAAACAACTTAATCTGTTTATTTCAAAACAAAAACAAAACTTAATATATTTTTTGTTAAAAAAAAACTTAATTTGTTTTCTTCCAAAAAAAAGGCTTAAATATGTTGGGAGCCCCTATAAAATAGGGGTCCTTTGGTTTAAGCCCCTACAAAATTTTTTCTTGGGAATAAGCCCCTAATGAGAAAATAATATATAGTGATAAGCCCCTGTCGTCAACTTCCGTTAAAAAATATATGAGTCAGCAAACGGAGCTGACGTGGACCTTTGCCACCTCATCAAGTGGGCCCACAAGCTGCTGACGTGGAAATGAGAAGAGAAATATGAAAATGCCAAATGTGGGATTTGAACCCAAGACCTAGAGCATAATGGGCAACATCCTTCCCACTAGGCTACAAGCTGCATCTTTAGTATAAGTGCAAAATTTAATATATATCTTATTTAAACTGAAGCTGCTAATATTTCAACCAAAAATTTAAAAATGTCCTAAGCATGATTTGAACCCAAAACATAGAGGTTCATGGAGGAGGCTCTAACCACTAAGTCAATGCCTAATTTATGCATGTATTTTTAGCGCAAAACTAAATATATATTTAAAAACAAACTGATAATGCTAAATAAATTTGATGTGGTAGTTCTAAAAATTACATTTTTAGGCTCTTATACGCTCTTATATAATGTATCAATTGGAGTTCAAAAAAATATAATGTATCAATTTGAAACAAAATAAAATATTAAATGTAAATAGAAAAACATATTTACAAAACTTTAAAACGTAAAAAAGTTAAATCTTACAAATTTATTAGAGTTCATATATTGACTTCTTTTAAGTACTAATGAGTATATATACTGAAAGAACAAAATAATAGTTTTTTATGATTTAAGTGGGGTTGAATTCTTGTTCTTTTTTTTACATAATATATATATATATATATATATATATATATATATATTGTTGTGCGCATGAATAACAAAATGAGCTAGTGGCTCAATTGTAAGGACATTGAGTATGATCCTCCATGTATGGTGTTCGAATCCTGATTATGGTGTTTTTAAAAAAAATTGTAAGTTTAAATGAGATATATATCAAATTTTGCACTTGTATTAAAGATGCAGCTTGTAGCCTAGTGGGAAGGATGTTGCCCATTATGCTCTAGGTCTTGGGTTCAAATCCCACATTTGACATTTTCATATTTCTCTTCTCATTTCCACGTCAACAGCTTGTGGGCCCACTTGATGAGGTGGCAAAGGTCCACGTCAGCTCCGTTTGTTGACTCATATATTTTTTAACGGAAGTTGACGGCAGGGGCTTATCACTATATATTATTTTCTCATTAGGGGCTTATTCCCAAGAAAAAATTTTGTAGGGGCTTAAACCAAAGGACCCCTATTTTATAGGGGCCTCCAACATATTTAAGCCCAAAAAAAAATAATAATAATCTGTTCATCTTCTTCATCGATGGACCCTCCCCATTCTCCATGTCCATCATCATCATGAACCACAAAGTCTTATCTCATCAGCCCCATCCCTCTCTTTTTTCTCCTTTCATTGCCAACCCTCTACTTTGCAAGTTGCATCCATCAGAAACGCTCCTTGTCTGCTTTTGTACGAGGGAGAAGCAAACCTAGGTAGAGATTTTTCAAGGATCCCTGTCGAAACTAAAATTGGAGGTTGAAGAAGGCAATTGAATGAAATTAGTCCCATAAAACAGCGAAATCAACCCACAAACCCCCAATCTATAGCAACTCTTGAAGCACCAGATCTGCACAAATGGGTTATTCCCCTTCTTCTTTTCCAGTCACTGCGATCACCGCCTACGACCTTTGCTTCCGCCGCTTACGACCTCTCCTGCGACCAGGAGGTCCGGGACCTCCATCGAGCAAGGCATCCACAGAAGTTGAGCCCATCACAACCTCTCCTCTTCTCCAGCCTTGCCATCGTGGATCTGTGCGAAACGGGTTGCTTCTCAGACCCATCATGATCTGGGTTTTGATCTGAATTTTTGTAATTTTGAGTTTCAAACAACGTTGCCATTGGTGGGGGTGGTGGGGGCTTGATCATTGTTATTGGCAAAAAGTTGGGGATAAAATACAAATTTTAAGAAGTTTAGGATTCAAACTTGGAACATAGTCAAACAAATGACATGACATTTTAGTCCATTAAGCATCTTTTTATTGGTCATTAAGTGGGGGGCATGGCTGTTGTTTAAAACACAACCAACATTTTTAAGTTTGCCTAAATTCCAAGCAATCATTACATCAGTGAAGTCACCAAATGTGTCTGTTAAGATCTCACTCTTGACTTAACTTAAAGAGTCATTTTATGCCATCATATATAACAATATTGCAATAAATATAGTTAATTAACAAATTTTAAGAACGCATTCATCATTGTGCAAGATAGTTTTTTTTTAAATCGCTCAAAATAAATTGAATTATTTTTTATAAGGTTAAATCCATTTTTCTAAGCAATAACAAACGCATCTAATACCACAATGTGTTGGTTCAAGTGGAAGAGGCTCGAGTCTTGACTCTCTAAGAATCTCTGGCAAAATAGCCCCGTAACTTCGGGATGAATAAATTCGATTTTGAGGGATCTCCACTTTAGTGTAACAGTATTTCAGGAGATTAGTCTCTCACATATCGAGTATGAGGTCGCCCTTGCGCCACCACCACTTCCACTGGGCGAAGATGTGATAATGAATGAAATCACAAAGAAGCGACGCAGGTGAATAGTGTCGTTCAATGCACGCTTTCACCTTCGAGAATACGAGCTTATCAAAAAAAAAAAACTTCGAGAATACGAGGAATCTATTATTTAAGGAATCAGCTAGCTACCAGGTTTTCATAATTTTCTTTGTTTTTGTCGACGATTGTTAATGGGTTGTGTTCGTATTGCAAGAACATGCCACTATCTCAGAGAAACTCACAAACATGTTGCTAGATTGAGCTTCTTGATTGTGTGCCTCGTGTAGATTAAGGACAGAACAGCTTGTAAATTGCAATGTGCACTAGAAACCTTCTTTGTAGTTGAGTTTTAAAAATTATTGAGCATTTTCTTTACCAGTTCGATTTCATAACAAATGTTGCAATTGCAGAATAGTATAGATTGTAACTGGAATCTCTGTATCTGATCTTCCATTGCTTAAATTTGATGAAGTGTGCTATGTTGGGATATAGGTGTATATTGAGGTCTGATGACAGGTTACTATGTTTGAGTATCAGCTCACAAGTCACAAATATTGGTGTAGACTGTAGAGCTATTGTTTGTTGATGATCTCGGGTCGCTGAGGTCGTGGGATGTTATGTACTATTATGGTGCTGAATTAATGACAATATCAGCAAGGTTGATATATAGGACACTTTTTTAGATTTCTTAAGGTTGGCTGTTGTTGTAAGGTTTTAGGCCTTGGAGTTGGCATATTGTAATGTCTTTGCCATTCTCATTGAGGTTGGGAGGCTGATAGACAAATTATAAGATGGTTCTGTGGCTGCAACTGGGGGCTGAACTATAGAGGTAGGAATAGGATGCTGGTACTGTGGTTTCAATCATTAAAGTTACATTCAGTAGTATATGTTTGCAAGTGAGGGCCCAGAAGCCTTCTAGTTTTTATCATGTAATTGCTGCCCCTATAGATGATTTGGATGAGTTGCTGGGTCTGATCCCTCTGACTGCTAAGGAATGTTGAAAGAGGGAGTGATCTAATCTAGCATGGTACTGGAATTTTGGGACTTTCTCTTTGTTGTCATTTTTTGTTTATCTCTTTGTATTGGGTTTGAAATACCCCTTTACTTCCTTTCAATATATCTTGGCTGTTAAAAAAATGCGTATACTTTTATATGAGTTCTGATTTTACATGTCCCCTGGATATACTTTTATACTTTTATAACATTCTTCATTTAATTGGTTTATTTTTTAAAATGTCAACACATTTCTCACTAGTTAAAAATTGTTGAACTTTTCAAAATATAAACCAATCACATAAAGTGTGTTCGAAAGAGTGTTCAAGAGAATGTATTACAACTTACAAGCATTTCTCATTCTACCATTGATTTAGTATATTTTTTCTTTTGCTTCTTAGAAATCTGGTTTGAATTTGTTGGTGGTGATCTCGAGCCATGTTGTTCTTGCTCCTCAGGAAGCTGCAGATACTTATCTTGTTGGATTGATTGAGGATACCAATGTCTGTGCTATCCATGCTATGAGGAAACTAATCCAGTCACTTTAGGTGCCTCTTTTCGTTCTCTGAGTTGTTCAATGAATTCGAGGAATTTGGCTTTGCCACCAAAAAAAGTGTTTAGAATCTATTCAAATTTAAGATTTTTTTTTCATACAAAGGCCCTGTATATACCATTTGCTTGCCATCCTATTGATAATCATGCTTTCATGCACATGTCATGTATTGAAAACCTTAATTTAAAACTCAAACTCTCACTGATATAAGTATTTCAGGTGGCCTTTCCTATTGAGACGAGTGTTGTGAATTTAGGCTCCATGCAGCTCCAGCAAAATCCTTATATTTCTGACCATTTTCATGAGTTGTGAGTTTGGATGATAGAACAAACAAAGTATCAACATTTACCAAGCTTCTTGTAAGGTAAGTCTATGTGGGGAGCCATTGCTTTGAAAGTTCACTTGCTGATGGTTCTGCTATTATTGCACCTTTGCAATTCAAGAGTATGTAGTAGCCTCTGCAGTTCAAACTCATCAATTTCCACCTTTACAATTCAAGGGTATGTACTATGTAGTAGCCTCTGCAATTCAAACTCATCAATTTGCACCTTTACAATTCAAGGGTATGTAGTAGCATCTGCAATTCAAACAGTCTAGGTTAGTTCAAGGGTATGTAGTAGCCTCTGCAATTCAAACTAATTAATTTGGCGGAATAGACAGATAGTAAGATGGATATAGGTACACCTCCATTCACCCTCCATTAATTCAATTTGACAAAACCCAATAAAAAGAAAACTTTGCCTATAAATTGAGTAACTAGCCTGACAATGTCCATCCATCCACCACAAGCAAACTAAATAGAAAATGGGATCTTCAAAGAGTGCTGCAGTAGTACTTCTCCTGCTAGTTAACCTCTTTTTGTTCTCCACCCTTGGCTCCTCCGCCCAATTCCCCAAAGCATCACTTGCACCCGCCCAATCCCCTGAAGCATCACCTACTACTTGTCCTTACTTGGAATTGGGTGTTTGCTCAGGCTTGTTGAACGCGGTGGTTCATCCTCCAGAAAAAAGAGAGCGCTGCTGCTCCCTCATCGGTAAGATAACCGGTATTGATGCTGCCGCCGTGTGCCTTTGCCGTGCATTCAAGGCCCGTTTCTTCCATATCCACTTCGACATTGAAATTGCCATGCACACCATTTTCAACCGCTGTGGCCACAACTTGCCCTCAGACTTCCAATGCAAACGTTAATTAGTTGCATCATGTGCAATATTCATATGCCTAACGCATGCACGCTGTGTTATATTAATTAATAACCAATAAACATCCATATAAATGTTAATCAATCAAATAATACTAAACTATGTGTTGTTCTTGTTGCTACTTATTGCTTGTAAATTGTGATGGATGGAAGCTCTTACTTCCTCCTCGCAGCAAGCTGTCTATGTTTATCTTGTTGTAAGCGGAAGTTTATATATATGAATGAAATAAAGAACTTTATTCAATGTTAAGAACTGATTCCATGTTATTTCTTATCTTTTACCTAGCTGAGTAATGCTATCTTTTAAATTCCAATGAAATGCAGGATTAACCATTGATCTCCAATCTCCATTATATACTATTGATTGAAAATAATTAGAGTTTCTACTGATTTAGCCACTCAACAAGAAAATATTAGTTTCTACAATAACTTCTTTTTAGTTATTCCTACATAAACATGTCACTTTTGCCCATTTTTAGCTTTTCAATCATTAAAAAAAAGGAAACAAACAGTTGTAGAGAAAATAAAATAAAAAGCACTGAAGGGAAGAAAAGTAAACAGAAAAAAAATTATAAACTGTGAGGCGATCATATCAAAGTAATTTTTTTTTTTCGGTACAGGATCATAAGTCATCTCTTTACTCATCTTGTGCTAATAGTTTAACATATGAATTTCAAGTTCATAATGTCCACAATTCTCAAATAAATAGAAAAATTTGAACCATAATTAGTTAATATCCATTGTTAGTGTAAAATTTTTTACAGGCACGGTTAATAAAACTTCTCAAATTAGAAAATTTTGTACAAGAAAACATAAATAAAAGACTTTAGTTGGTAGTCGTGGTGATTTTTTTTACATGTACAATCAATAGAACTTTGCTATTTCACCACACCATAAATGATCGAAAGGGGAAAAAACACTTGATGCTTGATATCCCATGTGATTATTCCAAATACAGAAATTAAGGGATGGCATATAGATCCATGATGGTGGACTCGAGAAAGAGACAACGGAGAAAAGAAACAGTGATCTCATACACATGATTCTCATTTTGCATGGCTCGTAAAGGAAGATAAGAAACCATGAGGAAGGTGGCATGCAAAACGTTTGTAGTGGTTTGGATGAATTTGGGAGCATCCATGGATGTCGTGATCCATCACAGAGCGCGTGGAACGAAAACATGGAAAAAATTAGAAGGAACCATGTCAATGAGAAGTAGATGATATTCTTGATGGTTCAAGTACTAGTCTTACTTTTTAATTTTAGATCAATTTAATGATGAAGCAAAATCTAGTAATATATATGATCAAATGGTACAAGATTACATGACCAATAATCTCCAAATAAAAGGAAAAAAAATATATATAGAACTATATAAGACATGTAGGTTTCTAACAAATAAGGATTTGTTCCTAACCACATGCTTTTCTACCCATATAGAAAATAGGAGCATAATCCGAAACCACACTTGATTAACCCATACCCGAAAAACATGATGAAGATCTAGAGCGGAAGCGTACCTGAATGAGCCATGAGAATCGTTGAAGGATCTGGGATTGTTATCTTCCAATTGTAGATCACCCTTAGGGTTTCCTGATGTTCTTCTCTGATGGGGATGAGGAGAAACTTTTCACGTTACTGTGTTGTGTCTACAATTGGGGACCATAACCCTATATGTAACTGCATCAGTTACAATTCTGTTTTCAATATTTCTAATTTGGCCCCTCATCAAATTAGAATATTGCCTTATGGTATCTGCACAATATCTTTTCATAACACATATGCTCTTAGCCATAAGATCAATATTAAATAGACCACTTTAGTTTTGGCTAATTAAATAATGGCCCTAACACAATTAAAAGTTACATTTGTGACCCAAAATTCTAACAAGACATACATATAGAAGATTGCACAATTCAACTCATGATGTCTTAATAGCAATTTGGGAGAAAAGGGGATATCATTTGCTAATTGTTGATTGTAAAATAAACAAACTGAACCACTAAAACTGCACTCAGGGGAACTACATTAAGAAATTGAACAGAAACAGCACTTAGTAAATTAAAATGAAATAAAGGATTTTACTACACTGAAAGCACTTAAATAGTACTGGACTTGTACATAACATAATGTGTTTCATGAAGAATAATCTTCACGAATTGCTCACAACAGAACATACATATTTGAAAAGAAAAAAACAAGAAAAGAAAAGACTAATCCCATATATATAGTGCTGCTTCTCAATTCGCTCCATCAAATTGTGCAATCGTCAGTTAGAGACAACAATGAGAAAGATGAGAACCGCTACAATAACCACCGGAAAAACAAGAACCAGAGGAATTCCTGGCGGCGAAATGGCACCCATGAAAAGTGGGCCGAAGAGAAGAATGGCTGCGATGATGAGAAACGCCACTATGGAGCCATGGCCCCAGACTTCAGGTTGCCTCATTTTCAATCGAAACGAACAGGACAGGATAGAACAGAACGGAAGCGACGTCACAGAGTGCAATTAAGTACTTTACTTACTTGAAGATGTTATGCACAAGTTCAAGGTATGCATGCAGGGTGGTACTTATAGAGTTAGAGGAAATGGAATGGTGTTGGTTTGAAGAAGAGAGCAGCGTGTGGTAGCAATGGTCACGATGGTTGGTGTTGGGGCGCATCCCAACGGGAGCCAACACAACTCTCTGCGTTTCCTTTTGCATTATTTGTCTCTGCGTACTTTTACTTTTAAAACTTTTTTTTTTACGGTCTAAAACATTATTTAATAATTGAAAAAATTGCAAAAATGCGAAATAAAGAAAGCAGTTTTGGAAAAGAAATAATAAATATCAACATGGCAACAAATATTTAAATGGGTTTATTTTCTTTTGACAGATAAATGGGTTTAATAGATTATTCCTAAACGTCAAAAAAATAATTTACAAATTGAGGATTATTCCTATTAAAAAATAATATAGTTTTCCGATGTATCAAAAAATTAACTCATAATATTTTTTTTTACAAAGAGGAAAATCATTAACTCATAATATATATATATGAGAGAGAATGTTTTATTTAACATAAGAATAAATCACGAGTATATATTTTTAATGGTGAATATTAAAATAATTTTAAAAAATTGCATGATATTTTTAAATTGTTACACTTACATTTACGGTATATATTTTAAACATATTTACCAATATAGTATAATTTTTTTATTACTAAATTGGTGTAAATCGTCACCGTAAGTGACAATAACTTTTTTTCTATTATTTATAAAATTGTCACGACCAGTCTTTCTTTCTTTGCGATGAAAAATTCCATCACAAAGTTCTAGTGCAGAGATGGCAAGAAAATTCAAACCCACGGGGCCCAACTCGAACTCAACCTGAAATTTCGGGCGAAACCCGATTTCTTTGGGTTTGCGTTTGGGTTTCACCCAAATTTTAAAACATGTTTGGGTTTGGGTGTGAGATTGATTAAACCCGTACCCAAACCCGAAGCCTTATGCATGCAATTACCAACCATTTATATATATATTATTAAAGTTGCTAAGTAGGGTTTTCTTTAAAGTTACTAAGTAGGCTTTAAGTAAGCTTATGTTCATGAACTATATTTTTTCCTTTGTATTGGAATGATGATGATGTTTAATCAGCTTATGTTCATGTTGTTCTCTTATGTACATGTTGCTTTCGGGTCGATTTTTTGGGTTTTTTGCCGTTTCGGTGCTCACATTGGGTTTTGGGTTCGGGTAACCCAAAACCAGGGGTTTGGGTTTAACTTTTGCACCCATATTGAATTTGGGTTTGAGTTTGAGTGTGGGAATGACCAAACGCGCATCCACGGGGCCCATTGCCAACCCTACTAGTGCTTTAATTTTGACTTAACTTAGGTCTTAACACTACAAGAAAATGTTTTGTAAGAATATCAAATTGTGGCTTTTATGAATACCACAAATTTTGTTATCAACATTTAGTCATTATCGCACGCGCTACAATTGGTTTTGTGGTAATTTTTGCTTAAATTTCGATTTTGAATGCCACAAATCTGCAACAAAATGGGTCAACCGATATCATGCTTGAATTTTAATTTACTAGCCGTTTAGGACCACTTAAATCGCAATCTACTTACAACATATGATCATCATAGTTAGAATTTCAACAACATGAAAAGAAACATATTTCTCTTGAGAGTAATATCGATTTCTCATACACAAACACACCCTTTGCAAAAAAAATAGTGCTTTTGACTTAACTTAGGTCTTAACACTACAAGAAAATGTTTTGTACGAATGTCAAATTGTGGCTTTTATGAATACCACAAAATTTGTTATCAACATTTAGTCATTATCCCACGCGCTACAATTGGTTTTGTGGTAATTTTTGCTTAAATTCCAATTTTGAATGCCACAAATCTGCAATAAAATGGGTCAACCGATATCATGCTTGAATTTTACTAGCCGTTTAGGACCACTTAAATCGCAATCTACTTACAACATATGATCATCATAGTTAGAATTTCAACAACATGAAAAGAAACGTACTTCTCTTGAGAGTGATATTGATTTCTCATACACAAACACACCCTTTGAAAATGATAAAGAAAAATCTAATATAAAAAAAATGTAAAATGAAATAAGACTTCAGCCGGATCAAATGACATATATAATAGTAAAAGTTTGAATTTCTCTCCGAAATTTAATGACAAAAGGGAATCTTCACCTTGCGTTCAACCTCTATGATTATTAAAACCTTGATAATTGAAATCACCAAACGAAAAATACAAGGTAAACAGCATAACAGAAGGTAAAAATGGGGATGAAACAAAACCATAGAAGTAAGAAAATGGGAGGTTCTGGGCTCATAAATTGGGGGTACATGATAATGGAGGATCCTAAAAGCAAAATCATGAGAACTGTTGCAACTGCTCTGTTATCAGTAAAGAAGCTGCTAATAACCCTCATTGATTTCAAATGGGGATCTCTTTTGGGGGTGTAGACGTTAGGGGCTGCTTGATTTGGTGTCAAAACATGTTTGTATGTTTGTGGGTGTTTTTTAGAGGTTGGTGAAGGGATTTTGCTATAGTGGCTAGGTTTTTTACCAGCTTTTGTTAGCTTGGTTACTGTACCCATATTTGAGAAAAATTGTTTCTCAACTTTAGAGACAATGTTGGGGCTAATTCATCATACACATGGGTTTTTATATGGATTTTGGAGAGGTGTGAAATAAAATAAAATAATTGTCCATAGTTTTTTTTTTTTCCAGATACATTACGGATTTAATGTTTGTAATGCATCATACATTATAATTTTTTAATATTTCAATTTAATTAAGATATAAAATGAATGTTTCCTACGTGGTATGTGGCATATATAGAATGTAAATAAGTTTTATACATAAAAATTATACTCATACATTAATATGCATAGTTGTATTTGGATTGGGAAAAACTTTTAATTTTAATAAACCAGTTTCCGCTAAGGTGCTACTCCATATGGAAACAGTTTTGGGCAAAATTAATAATATAAACTATGGATAATTTAATTTAACAACAAAAACACACAAAAAAAAACCGAGTTCAGATGTATTCATGTTTGTTCATGAATCTGTTTTAAAAAAAATTCATTATGAACCATTTCTCATTTATTGGGGATTTGTTGTATATACAGCGGTCAAGGCATAGTAGTCGTTAGTCAAGTTGGACTTTTGGTAGGAAAAGAAAAATGAGTAGTCAATAAGGAAAAGTAATAAACCAAATTAAATTAAGGGTGTATCCATGCATCTATATACAGATAGTGTACCTAGATTTTTTTTTATCAACAATGGTATTTACATATATTTTTACTGTATTTTAATAGATAACCAGAATTAATTTTGTGTCACTAGAAATGTTGCAAGATAGAAACAATAATCAGAAATTGATCTTCGAGAATCAATGCATCCTCCCTAATTTACATTTGAGAAACCCTGCAATTGAGTTGAAGAGTTGTTGTCAAAGGAATAACCTTAGACCAGGTGAATTGTTTTTAGATATCTCAAGAATCTAATTGTTGTGTTATTATGAGCCACAACATGTGCAAGTGCTACCATAAACTGGCTCAACTGATGAGTTGCAAAAGCAATATCTTGTTCTTGTTAAGTATAACAACCTCCGAATATATATGCCTTCTATAGCCTTCAATGTCAATATGTTTTTGTCCACTGTCTAAGCTCAATTTCACTGTTGCATCAAGAGGTGTTGATGCTGGCTTGCATTCTGACATTCCGGTTCAGACAATACTTCCTTTGGCATAATGAGATTCCTTTAGAGGAATGTGCAATTTTTTTTAGGTTAATTACAATGTAAATCTCGCATTGCTAGTATTGATAAAGGAAGAAAGATGTTAAGGAATATAAAAGTTTCGCATTGCCTAGAGTGGTGAAGTATGGAGGAGTCCAGGGCTATAAAAATTTCAACTTCAGTGTTACAACACATCAAGTACCAACACCATAAAATACTTTAAGCTTATATTTATATTTTTTTTATGTTATTGTTTTAGAGTATTGTGAGAAGATGTAGTTTAAATATTAGTTTTGAAAAGTGTGAGTGTATTAGGGTTATAGGTGGTTGAGAGTGAAGTCTATGTATTGAAATAATTTTAACATAATGTTTATTCTCTTGTTGTCGGTTTTGACAATGGTCGTGAATTTTTCTCCGGTTTAGAGATTTCCATGTTCTAATTTTGTGTTGTTGATTGCAGTTCTGCTTATTTTATTTGTCCAGCTGTGTTATTTTCTAATAGGGGTATCAGAGCTTCTGGTTCGATGATATATTACATTTTTAGTATGCTCTGTGGTTGCAATGATGTCTGATTTTTCACATTAGAAAAGACCGTGTAAAAAAAAGTGTGATATTGTGAAAGCGTTGAAGAAGAGTGATACTGTGAAAGTGTTGTTATAGAAAAATTCTAGTTAGAAAATACTTGGTACGTACTTAGCCGGCATGTCTGTTATGACCCTCCTCTCTTTCATGGGAACCTACCGGGTGCACAGTTTAAACTGAAATCTTAGTTTGCGACAAGTGATGGATGAGCTGATGCAATCAAAGATATATTACACAAGGTGTTTTTGGCATCTAAAGAAAATTGTTTATGTGGCACGCAAACATTGGTCGACGTAGATGCAAGGTGTGTGGTGGAAGCACGCGAGCATTGGTTAACATGGATGCAAGGTGTATGTGGTGATAATGCACGGGCATTGGTTGGCGTCGATGCAAAGTGTGTGGCTATGTCGATGTCTAAATAACTTTTGGAAAAAGCCAACATGGATGTTGCACCATAACTTTCCAACATGGTTTCGACATGTAGAAATTCTTGGGATGATTTAATTTCAGGTGAAGTGTAATTCTTGAGAGTTTCAAGTGAAATGTACTATTTATGGTGGAATATGATGATTTTATTTGTCAGTATGGGCAATGAGAATTATGATTGTTGGTTAAGACAATGAGAGCTATGATTGTTGGTGTAGATAATGAAGATTGAAGACTTATGCAATCAAGGTGGATTTTTTGGGGTTGATTGCAGTGTAAGTCACACATTACTAATGTTGATAATGGAAGAAAGAGGTCAGGGACAGCATCTTGGGAAAGCCCCACATTGCGTAGCGTGGTGAAGGGGGAGGAGTTCAAGGCTGAATAAAAAGATTTCAACTTCCTTGTTACAACACACCAAGTACCAACACCGGGAAGCACTTTAAGCTTATCTTTGTGTTTTCTTTTTCTCCATGCTCTTGTTTTAGAATATTGTGAGAAGATGTAGTTTATATATTTACTCTAAAGAGTGTGGGTGTACCGAGGTTATGGGTGGTTGAGAATGAAGTCTATGAGTTATAACAATTTTCACATAGTGTTTATTCTCTGATTGTCAATTTTGACAAATTAAAATAACAGTTTTTCTCCAACAGTTTACGTTATATTTTTGTGTTGTTAATTGCAGTTCTGCATGTTTTATTTCTTGAGTTGTGTTATTTCCTAACAAGTTCTAGAACAAGGAAGTACTTGAGTATTCCCAAGTCTTTAATGCTAAAGCAAGCATTAAGAGATTGCTTAATCTTGTCAAACTCAGGTAAATAATCACCAACAAGAGTAACACTATTAAAGCTATGAAGTTATTATCATGAAATTTCGTGAAGAGTGAATGATTTAAGTGATCGAGCTTGTGAATATCAATTTTTCCTTGCTCTAATCCATAAATAGATATAAACAACTAGCATACTTGGTTAAGTTGAGCAATAAAAACACCTTCAGGCATATGCATATAAACATTTCCCTCTAGATTGCCATGGAGGAATGTATTGTTCACATCTAACTGATGAAATATTATTTATGAGTTGCTGCCAAAGCTAAGATTACTTTCATTGCTGTCAACTTAGCTATCGGATAAAATGTGTCCAAATAATCCAATTCTTATACTTGATTATATATATCCTTTTGCGACTAATCCTACTTTATATCTAGCAATGGTTTCATGCCTTTTAATTCTATAAACCCATTTGTTTCCAAATAAGGTAAAGTAATCAACCAAATTATTAAAAGGGTGTATCCATCCTGCACCTATATCCAGAATTTTTATTGTACCTAGATTTTTTATCAACGATAATGGTATTTACATATATTTTTACTGTAATTTTAAGATATTAATTTCTATGCACCGACAGTCTTAAATAAGTTTCACACAATCATTTAATCACATCTCTCCATCTTGCTAGTTCATAATTAATTTTGAATTTAATAATATTTAAAATAGGAAATGGAAGGTTGTGATGGAATGACCGTGTAAAACTTTTTACACTGTCGGTGTATAGAAATTAATCTCTAATTTTAATATGAATTTGTTAGTAGTAAAATAAGATTTTTTTTAACATGGAATGAAGTAGTAATATAAGGTAAACAAATATTTAAAAAAATTAATTTAGAAACCGATGTGCATAAATAAACTTTTTTCTTGGTTACACTTGAAACATTAAAAGAGAAAAACTAGCATACTTCTAACCTAAACTATTGGGATTCAATCGTGATTTAAAAAACTAGCATGCATATTTTGTGGGGTTTATGAGCCATGGATCCACGAGAAGCACGTTTCTAGCAGATGCGATAGCTTTGAAAGATAGGATGTACATGGCGTGGAACCATGGTCACCGTCGGGTTCTTTGTGAAGTGGATTGTTCTGAGCTGGTGGCGACTTTGGAGGATGGTGATAGGGCGTGTTTCCATGTCAATGCTCAGGTGTCGGGTGACATTCGTGAGCTCCTAGATAGAGATCGGAGGGCTCGAGTGTTGTGGATTCATCGTGATAGTAATTCTTCGGTTGATTTGCTTGCTAGACGGGGTGCACTTTCTCCCCTAGTTGGTGTTCTTATTTCCCTTCTCCCAAGCTAGAGATTCTTCTGTTGAAAGATTCTCTAACCGTCCCCTAGTTATACTCTTTGTCTGTTGTTAATTTTCCGATGCATCAAAAAAAAGTAAAAAAAAAAATGAACCAAAGTAAGAAAACTTGACCGAAGACTAAGCATATATTTAAAGTTAGATTTTACATCAAACTAAGCCTTTAGTTAAAATATTTCTTAGATCCTATTCTTTGATTTTCTTCGTTGCCCTTATCTTTAGGCCCCACAGGCTCGGTTGAAAGAGATGACAATGAAATAGGCGGCTCAACCGCAACAAGTAAGGCACATGAAGTTGGCTGAAGCTGCAAACCAAGGTGGAGAAAGGATGATGATACTAAAAAAAGAGAGGCAAAGCAGGGCAATGGGAGAAGGAGAAATCAGAGGTGATGGCGGTGAGAGGTAGAAGAAACAACAGGTGGCGGTGAAGAAGGGTGGATAAGAACATGGAGGAGAGGGGAGGAGAAATCCTACCTACAGAAAGAAAATGACCTCATTGGGGGAAGGGGAGGAACTGAACTAAACTATGTATTATGTATTACATAATATTATGTAAAATTATTTTCCCTCACAAAATATGTCTAAAATCCACTACATTTCATATTAAAGAAAAAACTAATACAAAATCTGGTAACAGTTTTCGTCAAAAAGAATACAAATATTTTGCTAGTTCTCATGAACTATGAAGAGTGCACGGGAAAGCTCAGATTTTGAACCTTGTGTCTTGATGTGTTGGAGAAGACCACTATGTTTGAGGGAATACTTTAAGGTTGTTGCCAGTGTCTATTCCAAGTTTCTAACAGTTAGAGGGGACTACCTCAATACATTTCTTTTTACTTTCCATTGCATCGCCTTTTTCTTCACATTCTTCCTCTAATGTATCTTCAGCATTTCCTTCTGAACCGGCTTGACATCTTTTCCTCTGAGGGATAACACTAAAGAAAGAAGTCTTCCAATCCCTTGTCTCTAGGAACTTGAGTAGTATTTCTACCACTTGATTCACAGTAAGAACCTGTTTAGGATACAAAAGGAAATTTAACATTTTCTAAGCGGAAAACTACAATGTTGTCACTTGTCAGATATCAGAAGGCTTTGCAGGGTAAAGGTGCACACTCAAAGAAACAAGTTCTCTGCAAACATGCAACTTATCAATTGAGAACTTTGACACCAGCATCCATCAGGACAAAGTTTGTGGCATTCAAGGTTCAATTAACCACAACAAAGTCTCACTTGCAGATGACATGATCAGTTCAACAGAAGGAGGAAAGGAAAAACGAAGCATAATGCCACAAGATGTGCAATGATTTACTTTTATAAATGCCACTTGATAGATCCAATTTCTCAGAAAAAGAAAAAGAAAGAGCTATTAAGATAAACAATACCTGAGAACTAGACATCTTCATGAAATTTGCAATTGGGAGTTTAGCTGTCTGGATTCCTTGCTCTTGTGCTTTCTTCATGGTTATACCCTTCCACCGGTTCCTATCCACTAACCCACCAATAATATATATCTTCTTCAAATCAAGCTCTTCAAGAACAGTTTCTGAATCTGCCGTGAGATACACCAAATTTTCCTTACGATCTTGCAATGCTTCAATATAGGACCTGTTTTCCGTCTCTATTATCCACTTATCAAAGCCCGGAATCCTTTTCAACTGGTTTCCCATTTCCCCTTCGCAGCCAGTGAGCCAAAGATGAGCAGGGGAAGCACATCTTCCATTCTCCGCATAGCAATACATAACCTGCACATGATTCCATAGTATAAAAATATATGATAAAAAGTAATGAATAAATATGTTGGGATTTGCCCTCAATAACTCGAGCAAACATCCAAATTCTATAAAACAGATTTCATCAAAATCAAGCTCGCACAGAAAAGGTTTGACTAAAATTTCCTATAAAGTTTAAGATAAATTTTTCCATTCATAAATTCTTCACCTTAAACTCGATTGTAAGTAACACCAATTCAACAAATTCTTGCTCATTCAAAATCAAGGGTGCAACAATCATCCAATCACACAAACAAATGCTAATTCCAAACAGTAATTCATTACTTTTTTACAATATGTAATTGTAAAGAAATTTTTAACTTCCAATCTTCTACTTGTTTCTCTCTCAATGTTGTCAAATAGCAGATATCGCAGCGCTATAGCGTAACGCTTTGAGGGCTCACCGATGTCCGCTATTTTCTGCTATGAGTCCTTGACATAGCGGATTTTTGGCTTTCCGCTATTTTCCACGATCCATGCTTAACAACACCGTTCTCTCTACATCTATCTACTTTTCTCTTTCTTCTCATCCGCTCTTACAACTGGTCTCATGTTAAATTACATATTCTTTACTCTTAGAATTCATTTCATAATGAGTAAATAGTCAAAACTAGTTCTTAAAAGATACACCTTTTGGTCATGTTATAGTTCAAACTCTCATCAGGTACTTTGAGGTTCACTTTTTAACTACAAAACAAATTCAAGGGGACTAATTTGCAGTGTTATCAAATATCCGCCATGGCAGTTTCTCATGGCGGTTTTTTGGCTTTCCGCCATGGCCGATATCCCGCCATATGGCCGCAATATTCCGCCATTATTTGTCATGTATGGCAGGATTTCAGCTTTCCGCCATGACCCGCCATCCGCAATTAACAACACTGCTAATTTGATAGAGACCTTTAGCATGATTTCCATTATAAACTACTATGAAAATTTTATATCTTTTGAAACTAATTTTCCTACTCAACAGCTCAAAAAATGAGTTCATACTAAAATTTGCTTCTAATAGGTACAATGTTTTCATACTGATCCATAAACAATGAACATTCTAGTGAAGACCCTTGAATACCATTTTCATATAATGAATGATTCTCTAACATACTTGAAAGTTGAAAGTAAGCCTAATTGAACAAAATCTCATTTCATTGTTATTACCTGCTGAACGAGGCTGCGGATTTCGTTAGGGTTCATGAGGTGAGAGAATTCGAGATCAACGACGACGTTTTGGCCTTCGTCTTTAGCTCGATTGAGTCTCTCCCTTCTGCAATCTTTCTCCACGTTCCTCTTCTCCATCCTCTCCTTACGGAGACTCATTCGCGACTCCACAAGCTTCGCTCTCTCCTCCTCAGTGAGACCGGCCAGGCTCTCTTCCCACTCCTTCCGCTTCCGCTCAACCTCCTTCCTCTTCTGCTCCTTCTCCGCCGCCTTCTTCTCCGCCTTCTTCGCCTCCCACCTCTGCTGCTTCGCCAGCTTCTTCTGCGCGTTCTTCGACAAGACAACGCCACAAGGCTCCTCCTCCTCTTCCTCCCCGAGGGCCTTTCCGTCATTTTGAGGCTCTACCGTCGCCGTAGCCGTCTTCGCCGGCGAAACTCCGGCATCGCCGTGCGCTTCCGTCATTGTTGGTACTAGGGATTTGTTTTTCCCCAAAATTAAAATTTTCCGGGGAGAAACACAGAAGTGCTTATTATTCAAGTATATATTGTGTATCCTCGCACCCAGTGGGACTGGGATAAATATGATAGACATATATTATACATAGTTATTGCATTATGAAAACATGTATATGATAATGTGTTTGGATATCGTATTTCTCTTTGGTGTAAGACAGGTGTCCTCCTTATGTTCGAGTGGAAACATTCATATTATGGTAGGGTTAACTCTCCTAACAGAGATTTTTTTCATCTACGAGACTCAAATCCGAGATATTACTTCCGAGATATTACTTAATGGGAAATAAACATGTACCGCTTGAACAAACCACACGTTAATTTTGAATAAGACTATAAAAGTATTAATTGGCTTAACCAAACCGGTTAGCAACTTAAAATGTAGAATTGACAATTGTATGAATAAAGTGGGAAAATCATAATCAACTGCCATTGTAACTTTAGAGTGTCTAGTCTTTGGTTTCTTTTTTTTTTTTTTTTTGCTATTTGCTTACTTTATGTTTTTTCACAAATTATGATTCGATAATTTTTTTTAAATAAAATATATATTGACTAGGATAATATTAAAGGTGTACAACCCTTTTCTACAGGGAAAAAAAATTAGGAGAGTCGACAATAACCCAACTCACAAAGAGTGACAACGAGACCAGCAAAGAACCAAATAAATTTTTGTTTTTTTATAAAGAGCAAAGAACCAAATATGATACAACAACACCGCTAAACAATGATTTTATCTCTCAAAAGTAAATATTCATCGTTTTTACACTATTTACACATCTGTATGTTTTTATTTAGAGTAAAATACACTCACCCCCTTCAAGGTTTGCAAGAATGACATTCCACCCCATTATTTTTTAAAATCTAGACTCCACCCCATTTTTTATAAAGGCAAAATTTAGTGACGAAAACAAATTCGTCACTAATAAAAAATAATTACTAATTAGTTAAAATTTAAATAAATTAAATGCATATACACTATCATACATCAATTTATGAAAATAATTTTACTAAATTAAATTTAAAAAAACCATTCACTCTGTCTGTTAAGTCCACGTCTCATCCATCTCCAAATCATATTTCTCACCACAAACGGTCACCACTAAACCTTTGCTCCCTCTAACACGACGACAACCATCCCAGAATGTGAAACCCCATGGCACCACCATGCCTCAAAGTTTTGTTTCGACCTGAACCCCAGAACGTGAATCGCACATCCCCAAAGCCACTTGTTCCACTACTTGTTGTCAACTTCACCCCTTTAAGTTGTGAGCGAACGCTTTGTTGGTTTAAGATGTTGTTGGATTTTGTTAAAAACGGTGCTCCACCGCATCGTTGGGTTCTAATAACCTCTGATCCACTTCATATTTCTTAATTTTATTTCTCTATTTTCTTCACCCATTTGTGTTGCTTTTTAGGTCTACAATCCAATTTTAAAAATTGGAGGTATAAATAGATTATTTTGATTAAAATTGAATTATTACCAAATATGAAAACACAAGCATGTTTCACTATGTTCGAGATATGGTTTGTCAACCGGTCATGTGTGCTATTGCAGAATTTGCATTGTGAATTTACGGAGGAAGAACACGATTGAGAGAATGAGGAGGACTGTGATGTTTTCATTTTTATATTTATTGGATTATATTGAAAATATTTTTTGAAATTATTGATTAACAATTTAAACAATAACTAATTAGTAATGAAGAATATTTTTCGTCACTAAATTTGCCTCTATATAAAATGAACTGGGGTGTAGATTTTAGATAAGAATGGGATGGAGTGTTATTCTAACAAAACTTGAGGGAGGTGAGTGTACTTTACTCTTTTATTTATTCTTTAAATTTCGTACAATTTTTGTTGTCAAACAAACGCCACACCCCCCTTGTTGCTCACCTAAACCATTTTTTATTTTAATTTTACCATAAGATCACAATCTCGAAACTAATAGATGAAGAAATCATAAATATGGAAATATCAACATTGACCCTTTGAAACTGAGATGCCCACAGGAAAAAGTGAATCTTGAAAAAAAATCATAATAAAATTGGATTTGGATCATCTAACAAACAAAAAATTGGAACCATCGAATACAACAATGTGCGTTCTATCCCCGAAGATAGCTCAAGTGGTAAGAGTTAGGGACATAAGGGTTGGGTGGGGTAAAGGGTGAAGGGTCCCGGATTCGAACTCGAAAGAATGATTAATTTACTAATATTTCTAACAACTAACATTTGTCTATTAAAAAAAAAACAACAATGTGTGTTCTAGTGCTTATGCAAGAGACTATTTTCCAAAAACGAGGGGTGCATACTCTTTCTCATAAATACATACTTTTGGATTATAATTTAATGGCACCTCTGGAATGAAACTCTTTAACATGTGTAGATAACTTTTGTACATGTATAAAAAGAAAATTTGAACATGAAATATATATATATATATATATATAAATATCCTTTTATTAGTAAAATAGATAAATCACTACAAATTTTATATAATGCACTTTATTTATATAATACCCTTCATAAAGGGCATAAAGCTCTCAACAATAAAAAATGGCTTAAAGCTTCACCATGGGTATCTTTTCTCCCAGACGTCATAGTAGTCCAAGTAAAAATAAGCTCCATCTTGTTTAATACTCCGCCAACATTTCGATGCACACTGCTTACCATCGTGTCTGGACCTGTAAATTAAAAAATGCTTCTCTTCCACATTGTTCCATTTCACAGTGCACCAAAATTTAGTTTTGCTAATAATATTATCTTTGAAGGACCATCCAAAAGATTGTCCATTGGAAAGATACCATCGACCGATATCATCATCCCCCGACCAACAATGTGCATAGAGAATAATACCAGGACCCAAGTCATTTTGAATACGCACATGTCTTCTTGGAGAACCATGGGTAGGGATTATAAACAAGTCAGTGGCAATAATCACCAACACAGAAATAATAACCAACGCCTTCAACATGTTTTGTGAAATGAAATACTAATAAACTCAACTCTCTTATTTTCAACATCCCAATGAAAAAGTCACAATATATAGATATAAATTTGAACTGAGTTTGACTCTATAAATGATACTTTTTTAAAGTAAGTATCGTCTATAAATAATGTTAGTGAATCGTTAAAGACACTTTTATATAATATATTTTTTTCTAAAACAAAAGGATATTATTGATGAAAAAGATAAGTCCAGAGAACAACCCTATGAAGTGTAAGAGTAGTAATTATTATTTCATAATTATTAAAATAATTAGGATAATGATTTTTTGGTAAGCCAAATATTATATTCAAACTTAGCACATGAGGTGTTAAACCCAAATGCAGAAGAAAAGAAAAATGCGTTTCAAAAAAAGAAAAGAAAAATGGAAGTAGCCAGGAAACTACAACCCGAAACAAAATAACAACAAATCTGGAAAACTAAACATGCATAAAGCATGACCACCACACAGCAAAATAATGACCCCAACAAACAAAATTCAACTACCCCGCGAAAATTACAACCCAAAAAACATGACCAAACCCAACAAAAGAAAAACAAACAACAAACCCTCAGCAAACCACTTCACGCAACCAGACAAGAGAGAGCAAAATGAAGACAACACCTACAACCAGTTCCTGCAACACTCCCGTAGTAGTATGATAAAACCAAATTACACATAGCACACACACATCACCGGATTTGTTGCCCACTAAAAAAAAGGAGCCAAATCCAGGTATGAGCACCCCATGCACTAGAAAGGAAACCCAAGTCTGAGGTAACTGGGGGTTGAGCGCCCTGTTCGTAAAAACACTATATATAGGTCGGTTCTAGCTGAAAGGAAAGGATGAGAGTTAAGAAATCAGATTTAGAAAGAGGAAAAAAGGAGGAAAACAACTAGAGCTCAACCCAAGGAGAAAAGGAAGGAACTTTGAGGTCATTGATAGTTCGTTGCGCTGGAGACGCCGCCGATCATCGTCTTCTTTATCGTTTTTCTTTAAGCTTTTGAGCATCCGTGGAAATGGATAGCTAAGTTCTTACTGTTGGGATTGGTTGTAGCCTTTTGACTTTGATGGACTCATTTTGATCTATATATATGAATCTTTGTTTCTATGAATGGTTTCAATGATTTTACTTTGTTCTTAATACTTATTTTGGCTTGATATCTAAGACATGAAAATGGATTTGATAGGTTTAGGGAGAACTAGCTAATTGAATTTGATCTAGGTAAATATCATCTAATGAATCTAAGATCTAGAGATAGAATTAAATCATTTGTCAAACTAACATCCATGCTTAATGCTTCTTGCTTTGTTAATCAATCAAGAGATTGAGGGTTAACTTAGTAAGACGATAATCTTCACACAAGAAGACCGTGTAGTGAGATAAGATATGATGTGATGAAATTAATTATAGGACAAGGTTTATGGATGAAGTCTAGAGTGCGTAAAGTCAATCGACGAATTCCAATTCCAACAATTGTCTCCTCTTGATTTCAATCCTCTTTTATATCGTTTTGTTTAACTTACATGTTCTTTTGGTTACCGAAACAATCAATCATTTTGAAACCCTCATTGCTTACGTGATTTAGCTAAAGAACAACATTGTATTTCCAATTTCCCGTTGATACGATATAACCCTTTGTTGTACTACAATTGAATCTTGAAAGGGATTCAAGAGTACGTGTGGTAAAAACCTTTCAACAACTGCTCCAACATTTTTTCCCCCTTCACATAACCATTCACTGCTCCATCCACTGTCTTCCCTTTTCCATAACATTCACTGCTCCAACAACCTTCTTACCTTTCATAGAATTAACTCCTCCTGCAACAGAATTTTCAGGCACTGGTAGCACTACATCATTAATATTAGAGGGGGGTTGTTCAACAATCAAAGGGGAATTAGAGGGGGTTGCTCAACAATCAAAGGAGGATCCTTTACAATCAAAGGTGTCTCCTAAAAAACTAAATGGGGCTCCTCTAAAGCTAAAGGGGACTCTTCCACCACCACAAGGACGTCCACCATAACCTTATTACAATATAAATAGACACTTCACATCTATATTTCTCAACATATAAGCCAACCTCCATGTCTTCACCATCACTTGTATTCTATTTTAGATAGTATCAAAATCTTCCTCATATTTTTACCACATTTGAAACCTCCCTATATATATCAAACTCTTTACTATGTCAATCATTTCAAAGTACGACCAAGCATCACTGTCCAAGTCATGAAATGCAGCAATATCACCCCCTAATACTTCAACCGAGGGTTTTGCACAAATCCACCCATATGATGAACAATATAAATAAATAGTTCACATATATATTTCTCAGCATATAAACCAACCAAATGGCTTCACCATCACTTGTAATCTGTTTCAAAAAGTATCAAAATCTTTCTCATTTTTTCAACCACATTTGAAACCTCCGTATATATCCTTAACCCTTTACTATATCAAGCATTTCAAAGTACGACCAAACATCACTGTCTAAGTCATGAAATGCAACTATATCACCCCCTAATACTCTCACTGAGGGGTTTACACAAATCCACCTCTATGATGAACAACCAGTGTGAAAGTCATCTTCCGTACAATAGACAACCTCATAGAAGTTAAGATTTGGTCCCTACCTCTAAATATAAAACCATGAAATATGAAAATAATTGTTAGTCAGATTTGGTCCCCGCCCCAAAATCAAGCACAAAAACCCAACGAGTAGCAGAGGACTAGTCCCGCAATACTTAATTTGGTCCCCACCCCTAAATTATGCGCAAAATCGAAACCCTAAGATTTGGTCCTCACCCGCTAATCAACAACAACCGCGTGATTAACCATAAGATTTTGGAATAGGGTTTTCGAATAAGATTTTGGTCCCCAAATACGTAACAATCATTAATTAGAGTGAAAATGATGTTCCCTGTTAGGATTTCGTGAATTTGTTTATGTTCTTCAAGTTTGCTTCTGTTCACCCACCCAATCCACGATCAATGAAGACATGTACAACATCAAACGAGCGCGAGGAGAACGGCAACGCAAGGGACGTAGGCAGCGGCCCAGTGCGACGAAAAATAGAAGAACGAGAACTAGAAGTTTCTAAGTTAGGGTACAATGTGAGAGGGAAAAACCAAAAATGTAAATCGTAATAGGGGCAAACTAAAAACCTTTCTTCTAAAATACGATGTGGAAAATAAATTAAATGGAATCGGCAAAAAAAATACATGTCATCATGTAACCTACACGCTGGCATGCCAACTCAGCTCTCAATACGGTAAAAGGGTGAAAACCAAACTATTTTACAAGTTAAAGGATAAAAAGCCACATAATTTTTATTACGTAGTCAAAAATCAAAATCACACTTTAGTTCAAGGACAAAAAATATATTTAACCCTAAATTTATTAAAAAATTTCAATGTACATACATACTTTTTTTTTTTGAATGAATGAACATACATACTTATGTAGAGTATATATATATATATATATATATATATATATATATATATATATATATATATATATATATATATATATAACATAAAACATATTAGACATTCGCACGTACTTTTACTATATATATTTTTTCTAAAAAAACCTCAATACTAATAGAAAATCGTTTTTATCTTTTTTGTTATGAAAATCATTTTTATTGTGAATTGGTAATCATCATTTAAATATTTTTTTTTGAAACTCATCATTTAAATAGTATTAATATGAATTTTATAAGTCTTTCAAAAAAAAAAGAATTTTATAAGAAATTTAAAAGCTATACAATCAGTAATATAGTCTATCAATAAATAATTAATATTGTTATTAATATACAGGTCAAGTCAAAAACTAACTTTAATACTTAATTTAATATTTATTATATATTAAAAATAGTATTTAATTTAATTTTATTATTTTTAATAATTATTATTTAAATAATATTAATTAATATTATATTATACATGAGAATTGAAAATTTCCTAAAATCAATAATTAATAAAATTAATAACATAAAAGTTTATTAAAAACTAATTAATATTCTTTTTTTGAAAATCAATATTATTTAATATTTCTTTAATCTCAATCTCAATATAAATAAAAGGAGAAACCATTAGAAGGAAAGTTTGCCACGTGTCACTAGAGGAACCCACCCCATCTTGCGCACGTTAGCAGAATTATTAAAAAAAATTCTAAATGAAATTTAAATAACTATTTTTGGCAAGTTTTAGATTTCAACACGTGGCCACAAAATATATGTTTAAATAATGAAGATATCAGTTAATTTTTAAAACCTAACTTTAGGTTATCATACCCTAAAACCTCTTCAACCGCCCCAAACGGCCTATCAGCGAGCAGCATTTGAAATTTTACAGGTTCAATCTTTATCTGCAGGTGCTTTGCGTAATTTTAAAAACCTAAATGTAGGTTATCATACCCTACTTACTCTCTAACCGCCCCAACTCACCTATCAGCTTGCTGCATTGGAAATTTTACTGGCTCAATATTTTATCTTCATTAAATGCTGTAAATTGCTTTTTAAAATTTATCTTTATTAATTTACCCAAACCGCCCACAATATCCAATCAACTTACAGAGAGAAAAGTATTTGTGCTATACTACTATCTGGGTTGCTTTGCGTGTCTGCAACCATTAACTCTACTGCTTTAGAAATTTGATGATATTTATTTGAAATTTGAAACTGTTGCATGCATTCTTATTGATCGTTCTACAAATAGGGATGAATGAAAGCACTGGCTCTGCAGGATCACTTCCTCTCCTTTGATTGCTGACAACTTTGAATCTGGATCACTTCCTCTCCTCTGGGCGGATGTTTTGAAGGCTGATGACGACGGTAGCGGAATGGGTTGCTCTGGGTTCTCGAGGGTGAAGACTATGGAGATTCGAGATGGAGCCTGGATCGGATAGATTGGGGGCTTCATCTAACAGTAAAGAGTTGTTAATTTAGGATTTGTTTGGAAAGAGGGAAGCTCTTCAATTGCTACTCTCACGTCTCAACCCAGATAATTTTTTTACGATTTCTCTCTTCGATTGAAAACAACAAATGTGGCTATTAAGCATCACTCACGGATATCTTCTTCAAGTCGTCGTCTCCTGCGCAATCAGAAAACAAAGGGAAACCGAGAGAAGAGGAAACAAGGAGAAGCTTCATGGCTGCAACTAGAGGACAGTAGTTCATGGTGGTTTGATGAAGCATGCTATATTTTCATCTCTTTGCTTTCTGATCTAAGATATCTAAGAGTATCTTATGTAGTCTTTTTAGATTCTAACATTTTAATTTTCTATGGTGTTTGATTATAAGTTAACACCTTTTCTTTGTTGTGAATGGCTCTGATAGGAGAATAAGAATGATTTGCTACAGATAGTGTGTCGATATCATGCTCAACCTAACCTATTCCACCTTGAGGAACTGAGTTTGTATTTCACCCTCTTGAACATCTACAAGCTATTCAGCATATACGACATTCTGTTCTTGCTCTTGCCTTTGAAGAAAATTGGCTATGGTTACTTAATGGAATAGGCTATGATAATTGAAGCATCTTTCTTCACCGATATATACTCTTTTCAGTGTTTAACTCTAAAAGTTACTTTAAGAATGTGTATAGTTTTTAATATGAACCTTTTTTACATGTTTTAGATGCTGAATATTTCTATAGCATGAACTGACTTGATTAAATCTGATTTGTTGTCTACCTGCATATGTTCTGCCTCATAAGCCTAACCTCATTGCTTTTGAGTTTTGATCATTTTAACACTCACCTGTTCTAATTAATACCCTTTTGTGCTCTAATTTTGCAGGATGACATAGATGTCATTGAGGATGCCAAACGAACCCATTATGAAAGAGAAGTTGACATGAGAATGTAGTTCGGCCATTTTCTCTGGGATTTGGCAACGAGTTGATAACTTTTTAATTCTTTTTTAGAAAAGAACTGATACAACAACACCTGGAGGTACACATAACAAACAAATAATTAATTATGTATGCTTCTTTGGCATTGTTTATCTATTGAATATGTTTTCAAGACTGATACTCATGTTGCTAGAGTAAATTGAACTTGCAATTTCCTATCCAAATAAGCAACTATGTGTGATAACCCATGGTGAAGGTTAAGACCATTATGGTAGGTCTGTCGATTTATTAGTTTGAGTTTTTCAAGAAGAGATCAATATGTTGCTGACTATATAGTATGTAATTTAAGGTGTGATACAGTACTTAATATGTAAAATAAAACTAATGAATATAAAGCTTTCAACTAATGTGACATGAATTTTACTTTGATGAATTTTCTTCTTTAAGTACTGATATATAATTCATTTTTTAATAAATTATAACTTCAGTTGGATTGTTAGATTGTTATCCAAACTGACACTTTGTTTGCATGATTACATCTTTGCAACCTGGTCTGTTGGTCAAGTTGCTTTTAGAAACCAAAATACTAATTAAAAAGGAAATGGTTAAGCTAATGATCATTGTTGTTCATTTGTTTGTTTTAAACTTTTAATAATAAGAATGATAGTTGCTCTAGAGGATGGGAATTAGGGTCATCACTCATCAGGGAAGTGGGAAAGAGAGGTACAGAACAATGAATGTAATTAGATTTTCTCTTGGATGAGCCGTTGAAGAGGAAAAATAAATTTGAGATAGAAAAGGTAGGAATGACTGTAATTGAATTTTACTCAAAGTTAAAAATAGTGCATAACCCCAGGCTGTTTCTTTGGCTGCATGCTGCAACTTTTGGGTCTTAGGCTCTGCCAGTGCAAAGTTGTGTTTGTTTCATTACTTTGATGTTTTTGCTCCCATCTCTTCAGCTTTTTTATCAATATGGTAGAAAGTTATGTAATACGAATGGAAAAAAAATTAAAGGCTTAAGATCCATGCTTTTTCCTCATAACCGACATTTCTTCTAATTTTATTTCATGTTTATTTCTGTGCTAAGCAGTTTATGACATGACTATTTTAGAAATTGAAGCAGACATGATAACCTGCTCATGTCATTTTTATCATTGTTGTATATGGTGATCTTCTTCGTGAAATAGTTCTGACAAAGGTGAAGCTTCAGCTCTAAACCTTTAATCTGTTGCATATGGTGATCATCTTTATGAAATAGTATGTTCATGTCATTTTTATCATTGTTCTATTTTAGTTTCATTAGAGCATCTGCACGGCTTATTAAAAAAATTAGAGCATCTGCATTTAAATACTTCTATTTTCCCTAGGTAATGCGCACAACTTGGACAAGTTTGGCATGGTTTGATAAAGTGAAGAGCTACTTAGAAACTACAACAGGGAAACTCGATGATTTCTTCAATCAAATAGCAGAAGGAAGGAAGAAGCTTTTGTCATCATATGGAGAAACAATTTTGGATAGAGAAAAAAAAAACTAGATAAAAATGTTAAAATATGAAGCAATTTCGTCTCTTTTTTAATCCATTAATCTTCATTGATGCATATTTTTGTTAAGGCTTTCTCATATGGAGAAACAATTCATTTCAATTCACATGTAGTCACATTTTCTTTCAATGGCTAATATTGAGAATTCAATTCATTTCTAATTCAGCGTATTAGTATTCCTTCTCCTTCAATTATGTCACAGTCGCCATATTGAAACTGTGTCCATAAGGTAAGAGACGTTTTTTTTAATCGAATAAAAACAACTCACTCGGTTCTGCCGCAGTTGCAACCTGTGTGAATATAAAGAAAGACCAAGAATGACTTCAGCGGCACCAATAGAGGGATAATCCAGCATCTCTTAGAAATAGGGAGGTGATGGAGCAACATAAGAAGTGTGATAAAAGCAAACTGATCGGTGGTGTAGAGGATGAGCACGCAGAGAACGGCCCAAACCCCACTTCCACTTCTTCTCCAAGACGAAACAAACCAAAACTTTTACCTTTCAACTCAAATCTTTCAGCTTTCTACCCAGAACTCTGCTAGAAAGAACGAAGAAGAGGATGACCTCAAATCTGGGTTACGACGACAACCTGTGTTGCGGCAGTGCTTACGGCATCTGCGGCGTTGAGGTGGTGGCTGAACCAGCACTGGATCTACAGCAAGGCTCCCATGGTTAGATGGAGGTGGGAGAGGCGGCCAAGGTGGAGAAAGGGATGACAAGGGCGGAGGCTATGGTGGCCAAGAGAAGATCCAAACAAAAACTAAGAAAAAACCCACTTATTTGGGTAACCAATCCACCTACTGTGGAAGGAAATTCACCTATTGTGGGGAGAAGACCTACCTAAAGCGGGAAAGGAGCCTCCTAAAGGAAGAGAAGTCCCCGAAAGGGCCCTAAAGGGGGAGAAACGACACTCACTGTTGCAACCCTAGCAAAGCATTTTCTCAAAGGGTTTTTGACTATTTTGCATCATGATCCAGTGAATTACTCACACTTAATATCATAACAATCTCCCCTCAAGTGTGAGTGCATCTCAAACGAAAGCGGAAGCCTCCAAATACTTGGACCGTCATTGGGCTGATCAACAGGACACACATGTCCCAACATTGCAAGGAAAACTTTCAACACAAGGAGCTGGTCATCATGGCTAGACCAAAGAAGATGATTTAAACTAAAATGGATATTGGGCTAAAGAGCAAACAATGAGTGGACTCAAAACCTTAAGACATTACGCATATGAGTCCCCTCACTTATAAACTGCTCAAAGTTATTTTTATCTTCTAATATGAGACTTACTCATATTTGATATAGTAACATGATCTTGAAGGAATGTAATAACTAACCCGTTGGCAGGTGTTTATTTGCAAAATAGAAACTTATAAAATATAGTGATAAAATTTAAGAAAATTCATTATAATTTTGTTAGTATGTTCAGGACATGGTTGCTCAAGCCTTGGAATTGATATATGTTCAACAAATCTAGCAATATTGTTCAATGAGATGTGGTACAAGGGTCTATTTGTATGCAAATGTGATTAGAATGGTAATGGTGAAACAACAACTGAAAAGAAGCAACTGTTTCCATTTTTATAGAGAATAGTCACTGACAAAATGTTTGTTTATATGTCACCATTCTCAAATATGAAATGAGCCATTTGTGATACATTTATTTCAAGTTTTTGTTCTTATAATCTGAATTCTCATTTGCAATACATTTATTTCATTGTCGCAGGATTAATACGATATTGGAAATAAATTGTAATATATTACTTAGCCACACAACAAGCACAAGAAAATTCAAAAGTTTAGAAATATATCATAATTAGTTCAAATATAATTTGACTACAAGTATTTCAAATATAATAAGTTTAAAAAATTTCAGAAAACACTACCCGTGCATGGCACGGGTCGGTATACTAGTTAATATAACAGTCAAGTCAATTTTACTTTTACCTTCTAACCAAGCTGAAACATTAGTTTCTTTTATTAAAGAAAAGCAGCAATTGGAGGGCACAATTGCAAGAAACGTGAGAAACAAAAGGGGTTAGTTTCAAAGATATTGGAAAGACAAGGGGCATTACTGCAAAAAACAGTATGAATAAAGTCAGCGCGTGACATATTTCACAGATTTGGATTTCTGATTTCTGAGTGTCTTTCGTTTCGCTGTTCGAAAATCGAACTTCACGTCACGCACACACAAAGAGAGAGAAACAAAAAAACCCTTCTTCTTCTTCTTCTTCTTCTTCCTCTGTTTGTGGAATGAAACACCATTGAAACGACATCGTTTTATTCGCTGAACACGTGAACATGGCTAAGAAGCCTCACCTTCAGCTTGTGGAGCTGGGATCCAAGCTCGACACCGTTCCCACTTCCAAGGATGCTCTCGTTAATCTCTTGCAGGTTTGAATTTCTCGAATTTTGCCCAATTTTGTTCACTTTTTGTTGTTGTTGTTGTTTTTATGTGAAGAATTTGTTTTGGACTTTTGTGTTTTGGGGTTAGTTATTTTGTCGTTACTTGCTGTTTCGTTATGTTGGGGGTAAAGAGAATGGGGACAATTTTGCTGAATTGGGCAATTTTGAGCTTAAATGCGTCGATTGGTTTCGAGTTCTGTGCTTTTTCGTATTGTATTGGTTTGTAATTGAGGGTTTAGGTTGTGTTAGTTTGCTTGTTGTTGTTTAGGAGAAGCACAATTGGTGGATTTAGTGTAATTTGATGTCAAATTTGGTTAATTTGAAGCAAGTTTGTGGGGAGTTAGGTTTAGTTTTTAGTGTTCATGCAGGTGCTTTAGGTTTTCTCTCTATGGTAAATGGTAATGGATAAGTTGGGATTATCCTGTGCTTTAGTTAAGTTCAATAGGGGATTGCATTTGGGATGCTGCGAAATCTGAGATGGAGAAGGATAAAGCTACTAAGTAGTGCAACTTTGCATGAGAATGGAGGAAAATAAGTAGAATCAGAAGTAAAAATAGGAGAAATTAACAGCTGCGACTTTCGACCAGTTTTTTTTATTTATAAATCTTATTGTCTAGTTTAGTGAATTACATGAGACGGTATTGGGGTGATAGGATGCATGTCTGGACTCTGGATGAACCAGGGACCGCTTTCAATTTTCAAATAGGGTTCGAAGCGTGGGCATTGCGGAAGCCCACCTATCTTGTGTTAAAAATTCAACCTTTGATTAGAAGAATGTGGGTGGGGGGGGGGGCAAAGATTGAATTCTAGAATACTTTTGACTAAATTATTAAATTCGTAAGATGTGGCGTCACGCTTGCTGAATGATTGGTCAGCTCATTTATATTGATCCTGAATTCTAACTTGTTAATTTATGTTCTACCAAGCATTATATTTGATATCTTGGTACAATTTAATGCTTATGTGGTAATTAACTCTGTCTTGCCCTTACGATGACTTGTACGGCTCTAGGTCTTTTGTGTTAATATTTACTCTCTTGGAAAATTTGAGGATTCTTTTAAGGGTATGCATGGCTAAGGTGGCTCATTAGCTCAATATGTATGCTCAAGTCTGTAACCAGATGGGTAGCAACTAGTAATAAAGTAGTTTAGTTAAAATACCTAGGTCCTTATGATTGAGCAATCAGCAGGATGAAGAGATAAAGTTGAGAAACAAATTAGAGCTTCATGTAAAGTTTAGATAGTTGATACTACTGTTTAATCTTTACACGTCAACATGCTGCCATAGTCTTATGATTGTTGTTTGAAACATAGCTATTAGATCTATAATGCTGGAGCGTAAACTTTTCCATTTGAAGTGTCTATTGATTTTTTATTGGCTACGGCTAACCCTTCCCCCTCCCGAACGAAATGTTGCCCACCTGCAGCAAGCTGCAGCACACCTAACTGAGCTGGGCCAGTCACAATCTGCTTCAACATTGGAGTCAATGCAGCCCTTTTTCAGTGCAATTGTTAAGCCAGAATTGCTGAAGCACCAAGATTGGGATGTCAAGCTTCTAGTTGCGACATGTTTTTGTGAGATAACTCGGATCACTGCACCTGAAGTACCTTATAGCAATGATGATCTAAAGGTGCCTTCTATTTACTCTGGTTATCTGATTATATAAATTAGGTTGTCTAATTATTATTCTTTCTAATTCAGTATAATCATTATCCTTTTACTTTCAGGCAAACATAAGGAGAAATTTAGTAGGAAACCTAGTCTCCTTCATCCTAATCATTGTTAGATTACTTTGCAGGATATATTTCAGTTAATTGTG
The DNA here is from genome assembly GCF_012489685.1 of Lotus japonicus. Lineage (NCBI taxonomy): Eukaryota > Viridiplantae > Streptophyta > Magnoliopsida > Fabales > Fabaceae > Lotus > Lotus japonicus. Next base: position 59,894,056 of record NC_080046.1, on the reverse strand, counting down.
AGCTCTTTTAGTGGTCTGAGTGATACAAGTGGACCATCCTTTGAACAGAGAGTTGCCATATTGGAGACTCTTGCAACATATAGATCATGTGTTGTAATGTTGGATCTTGAGTGTGATGATATGGTCAACAAAATGTTCAGTACTTTCTTTGCGGTTGCCAGGTTAGTTTATCATAAAATATCTTGCTCAATTTGTTGTAGGGTTGTGTTCATGTCAAAGATTTATATTGTTCCCCTGAAAGCTTCTGCTATTTGCTTCCAAAATTGCAAACTTGATATTTTGTCCGTGTACTTGGTTCTCAAGCCTGTGTTCCTTTTGCTGGTCATAAAATATGAGGCAAAAAATTGAAGATTATTAGACAAACAGAAACTACACATTTTTGGGTTCTTAGAATATGATATTTTTGGAATTGAAAGGGAAATTCTATAATTCTAAATCAGTGAAACTGCTCTGCTTCTGTTGCTCCATGTCCTGCCTATCATGTCCTTGTGTGTTCATTTTCTGAATACATTTAGGATATCAAATATCTGATTTTTGGCATGTTATTGTACCCGCAAGCCGCAACCTATGGTGCACAGATGCCATACAGGTATTGGGTATTATAAATACTGCAATATGATCATTCTTTAAAAATACAGATACCATAAGTGTAGAACATGTATGTATGTATATATATATGTGTATATATATAGTTTCAAAAATCTAAGTTAAGAATTGTTTAGACATTACTATCCATTTTCCTAATTTTAAACATAATGCATTAAATTATAGACTATAAAATACTCACAAAAATTTCCTAGTTTTAAATATGAATTATTAAACTATACAATTAAATGAATTATAATGTGTTTCCTACTTATAGTTTTTCTACCATTGTATCATTTAAAACATAATTTAAATTTTTATAGTTTATATGTTATAAATTTTATTGGACCTGAAACATCATTGACCATAGGACATGGTTTTTCTGTTCAGACCTAGCATCAAAACCAACTTTGAAGTTCAGCTTCAGAGAAAATATTGACAATGTGCTTGTTTGCTTTTGCATCCCAAATCTAATAATCGCATAAAATTTGTAAACACTACACCTTGTATCTTTGAATGGACGTGAGTTTACAGAGATAACGTGGCAGCCCATCTCCTTTCCCAACACCCTAGGTTTATTGCTTCTTGATTCATTGACTGCTTTTGAACTAATTTCTCATTATTTTCCCCGTTCTTGTTGTCTAGTTTTGATTATCAATAGAATGTATTGAGTAATACTTTTCTGTACAATACCTGTTTTTAAGCATTAATCATAAGTAGTACTTCTTGAATGTCTAATTTTCTATATTCCTTTTCTTGATTAAAGGTTCTATTTGGATTAATGAGTGATGCTTGTATATTTTTTTCATGGTCAGAGATGATCATCGAGAAAGTGTTCTGTCATCCATGCAGAATATTATGGTTGTTCTCTTAGAAGCGAGTGAGGATGTCGGTGAGGACCTATTATCTATTCTATTGTCTGCATTAGGTCGTGAAAATAGAGTAAGTACTTTTCCTTAATTTTTTTCTTGTTATAAGGAAATAGCTTCTGCTATTGAAGGACGAATCTAGTCTTATATTGTATCTCTAATATTATAATAAAAACATGATTTTCTGAAATTTTTAATTCCAGGATGTTACTGCAGCTGCAAGGAAGCTTTCCATGAATGTCATAAAGCAATGTGTAGGAAAACTTGAACCCATCATTAAACAATTTTTTCTATCATTAATGTCAGGAGACGGCAAGCCAGTGAACAGTCAAGTTCAGTGCCATGAAGTAATCTATGATCTCTATTGCTGTGCTCCTCAGATCCTATCTGGAGTTGTCCCTTATATCACAGGGGAGCTACTGGTAACTACTCATTTATTGGTTTTTCGGATGCTCTGTTGTTTCTTAACTATCACACATTTCAATGAAAGTGACATTGATGCTATGATAAAGATGTTTTGTAGTGTAAATGCATTTTTCATTCCTCATCAACTTTAGTTTATGGAAGCAAAATTATTTGCGTGATTGTCATTTAAATTTGATGACATGATTCTCATTTGTAATTTTGAAATTTACAGAATGACGAGCTGGAAACTCGTTTGAAAGCAGTGAACTTGGTTGGCGAAATAATTGCTCTTCCTGGATCTTCTATTGCTGAAGCATTTCAGCCTATACTTTCTGAGTTTCTAAAGAGGTTGACTGATAGAGACTCTAGGATACGCATGTCTGTCCTTGAGCATGTGAAGAGCTCTCTGCTGTCCAATCCTTCCAGGGCTGAAGCTCCTCAAATAATTTGTGAGTTCATTAAATGCATGTACATGATATTCAGTCCTAACTTCTTATATTGTTACTAAATCAGCGAAATTTATTTTGGTACAACTTTTTAGCTGCCCTCTGTGACCTTCTACTGGATTTTGATGAAAATGTTCGAAAGCAAGTTGTGGCTGTTATTTGTGATGTGGCATGCCATGCCCTACCTGTAGTCCCTCTTAAAACTGTGAAGCTTGTTGCAGAACGGCTTTGTGACAAATCTGTATGTATTCCTCTAAAATCTAAGGGCCTATTTACTTTCCATTTCCATTTCCTAATTTTTAGTTTTAATTGAAAAAATGCCCCTTATTTTCACTTTGTTTCCTGTTTTCAAAGTTCTACATAGTTGTTTTCACTGTTTCCTATACAAAACTTTGAAAACAGGAAATAAAGTGAAAACAAGGGGAAATTAAAACTAAACACAGGAAATGAAAATAGAAAATGAAGGTAAACAGGACCTAATTTATTGTTTTTTAAACATTCTCTCTTAATTCCTACAATTCGATTTCAATTTGAGATCCTTGTTTTGCCTTACATTTCCAGATACTTGTTAAAGTGTATACCATGGAGAGATTGGCTGAGATATATAGAGTTTTTTGTGAGAATAGATCTGACACAGTTAACCCCACTGGTTATGATTGGATTCCAGGGAAGATCCTTAGATGTTTTTATGACAAAGATATCAGGTGAAGTTCTTATGCTACATATAACTAGATATTGGGTTATATTGTTCGCCATTATTCCATCATGGTAACCAATTTTTCCAGATGGGTTTTTGCATTTGAATATAATATTTGAGGACGAAGGAAGCGTAATCCTTTGTAGTGTTGTGACTATAAAATATGGCCTGACCCTCCTTTTGTTAAAAGTTGTAAATTGAATTATTGAATATGATGGTGTAACAATTTGCTTCTATGGCCACCCAAAAAGGGGAAAAAATGGAAAGGAGATATTTACATGATCCATCAGATATAGTTTTCCAAAGCACCAAAAAAAAGGATCCATTAGATACATACCATTCATTTTGACTCCTCATAATTGACGGGAAAATAGATTACTTTGACGGTTTAGTAACACCACTGATTATAACTTTTGATCTTATAAGTTGAGGTCTGAGGGTTTTTCTATTTTCTTTTTGTCACATGAGTTCAAGGTTTTTATCTTGGAGTGAATGACTACTAAGTAAATATGATACCATGTGCCTGGGATATGTTAATATATGTTTGTATTTGTACTGATTCTATACTTATGTCAATCTATTTTTCCTTACAAATAAAATTTTCAATTTTATTCTGATGCACTATATGGTGGGATCCCTTCCCGGGTTCAAGTCCTGGAAACAGCCTCTTTTATAAAAACAAGGTAAGGCTGTGTACAATACACCAAATGGTGGCACCTCTTCCCGGAACCCGTCATGCAGTAGCTTTGTGCACCAAGCTGCCCTTTTTCTTCTGATGTACTATATCTATTAGTATAAATTATAAAATGTTTTTGTTCTTGCATCAATGATGTATTACCACTCCACTTGGAAGAGTTTTGCAATACCCTCCCAAACAACCTCCTTAGTCTTAAATTTTAGGAAGTTGATGCATTTACTATCTTGGAAACATAAAAGGCATTACTTTATTCATCTAGTAATTAGGAAGATCATTAGGAGGATTTGAAATTGTTCTTGATTTAAAATAGTGTTAATAATGGAATTCAATCGTCCCCCACTTTATGAAATCTGTGGTTCTGAAATTTCGTTGTATAGGTCAATGCCTTTGAAGTAGTTTGTGGCTTTGATTTGTGTATTTTGGTGCTTTTGATAATCTTTCCAGTTTCCACATACTTGTACAAAATGGAAAGAGTGGGGTGCCTTTGCTGTGAACATTGCTGTAATAGAATAATTGTTGCGTGAGTTTGTTTGTTTCGTTTCCTGTAGGTTGGTTTGCGTTTTCTTGTTTTTTGTTTTCTCAGTAATAATGATGTTCTAAGCATTGACATTTCTATTTGCTTACTTCGTTCTGCAGATCAGATATAATCGAATCTGTTCTATGTGGGTCCCTGTTTCCATCAGAAATTTCTACCAATGATGTAGTTAAACATTGGATTGAGATTTTCTCAGGATTCAGTAAAGTGGAAGTCAAGGCTCTCGAAAAGATACTGGAGCAAAAACAAAGGTAAACTTGGTTGACTTCTGTGATGGCTTTTATTCATCCCGGATTTGGTCTCCCAAATTTTCAGTTTTCATGGTATCACTTTAATCACAGGTTACAGGAGGAGATGCAAAAATATCTGGCTTTGAGGCAGATGAGTCAGGTATGTAACCTTGGAAGTTTTAAAGCTGAACTTTTATAAGAATTTGATGAGAAAATAATTTATCTCATTTAAATGCAGGATAAGGACATTCCTGAGGTCCATAAAAAGATCATGTTCTGTTTTCGAGTAATATCTCGTTCATTTGCTGAACCAACAAAGGCTGAAGAGAGTTTCCAGATTCTTGATCAATTAAAAGATGCTAATATCTGGGAAATTTTGACGAATCTTGTTGATCCGAATATTAGCTATCATCAAACTCGTGTATACAGGGTAATATAATCCGAAACTGCTAGATATGGTTTTTGAGATATTTGGCAATTGTAGTTGCAAAGTGCATGGATATTAATCATTGAAGTTAAGATATTGAAACTAAATACCTGAAGTTTATATGCAATGCCTGTTAAACTGTAAAATATATTACTGAACTTCAGAACTTGTTGCTAATACATCTCTGGATGCCTGTTGCTTTTATGAACTTTTTTCAAAAGGTGTCAATAAAATGAACTACATTGATGTTAGCATTGTAATCTCAGTTCCTTGAACTATTGGACACTAGTAGGAGAGCAGTATTTGAAGTTTGAACATCCAAATAGTACAATGTAATTATGACTCAGGCTGACGTGCTCTGATATATATTCTCTAATAAGGAAAGAAAGGAATTAGGGAACTGTAATTTACACTTTTTTATTTACTTTTATGTGCAGGATGATTTGATTAAAATACTTGGTGAGAAACATCAACTCTATGAATTTCTGAATACCCTATATGTAAAGTGTTCCTATTTAATTTTCAACAAGGAGCATGTGAAAGCTGTTCTCTCAGAAATCAGCAGCCATAAATCCACAGAGAATGATCTGCGTATACCATCTTGCATTGATATATTAGTGGTAAGAGCATATGCCGTTTTTGGTTGTATTGACCTATTGAATTTAGTTCTTGGACATTTGTGTTATGGATTGTCTATCAGAACAATTTTCAATTGAGTTCGTTGCAGACCAAAAGGGAAAAAGAAAAGTTCTAAAGCTTTTTATATATTTTTGCTTGTACTGATTGCAGAGCTTCTTTCTGGTCTTCTTTTACTGTTGATTAATTGGTATCTTTGGGCTTAGGGTGAACATCTGTCGAATACCAATTCATCTGAAAAACTTTAGCTGTTGGACTTGGAGTAGCTTCGGAAGTCCTTGAATGATTCTAATGTTATCTACAACATGGCTTCTCATTTGACACCCCTTTAAGCTTAAAATGTGGGGATAGAGCCCCACATATTGATACTTATAACACAGCTGCATGTGAAATCTCGTTAAGCTTAAAATGGGGAGACATAGTCCCACCAGTACCATGTGGTTGAATTTAATTTGAGTTAATGGGGATGGAAAAAATTGTGCTATTCATCAAGAAGGCATTGGTACCATGTCATGGAGCCTATTCTTCTTTGGCTGATAAAAAAATGGAGCTTATTCTTCTGTAATGTTTTAAGCTGACTTAGGAGAAGGAACAATAGTGGTTTATCATTATCTGGAACAGTTTAATGAGTTAGAGTGCTTGTATTTTGGAGTTCCCTTTTGAATTATTTCATATGGTCCTACGATTTTGTTATGAAGCAGTGGCATGTTTTCAGTCACTTTGGACATGAAAATTAAAGTATTGTATTTACCTTTTCTAACTCTGGTTAATTTCACTGATAAAATGCAGATAATTGCTCGTTTCAGTCCACATCTTTTCAGTGACAGTGAGGAGGAGCTGATGAATTTACTAAAAGATAATAATGATATGATTAAAGAGGGCATTTTGAATGTTTTAGCAAAGGCTGGTGGTACTATTCGTGAACAACTAGCAGTTACATCAAGGTGCCACTATTAAATTTGTTAACTCGTTTTAGTTCCGTTTCCTTTTATAATATTCTTGTTATCTCCTTATTTCATGCAGTCCCGTAGACCTTATGTTGGAGAGACTATGTTTAGAAGGAAGCCGGAGACAGGCCAAGTATGCTGTGCATGCTCTAGCTGCAATAACAAAGGATGATGGCCTCAAGTCTCTCTCTGTTCTGTACAAGGTCTTGTATAATTTATTCATTTATTATAGGGGATAGTTATACTGACCTCCACTAAGATTAGCACTAGTTACACTCTTGTTTGAAAGATTATACTTACCTCCCTTGTTATTTCTAAGGGGACTTATTTATGTAGTTTCTAAGAAAAATAAAATAAAGGTATCCACGTGGAAGAAGATGGTACATATAAAGTAATGGTGGTAGGTGTATTTTTCCAAACAAGAAAGGTGTAAATGTAATTAGCGCTTACCTCCAGTGAAGTGTGATTTTCCCAGTATTATAATAATATTCTATAATGTTTTTTTTTTTCTTTTCTCATTATTCTCGTCTTATATGCAGAGGCTTGTAGATATGCTTGAGGAGAAAACACATCTACCTGCAGTATTGCAGTCTCTGGGGTGTATAGCACAGACTGCAATGCCTGTATTTGAAACTAGAGAGAGTGAAATTGAAGAATATATTATAAACAAGATTCTGAAAAGTGATAGTGTAAGCCTTTTAAATTCCTTAGAATGGAATGCTGCTCCTTTAGTAGATAAGCATGGAAGACATTAATTTTCATTTATGTGGTTGTTTCATGGTTTTAGAAAGAGGATCATACAGCATCATGGGATGATAGAAGTGATCTTTGTGTGTTGAAGGTTGGTAGGAATATAGTCTATTCTATTTTTCCACACCTTTGATAGTATCTGTATTCTATAATTTGATACACTGGATAATGCTTGTAATTTAGCTACTTCCTGATACTCTATTTTTCTCTTTTTCTTTCTTTGCTGCAGATATATGGTATAAAAACTATAGTGAAAAGCTACTTGCCAATCAAAGATGCTCTTGTTCGTCCTGGTATTGATGATCTTCTGGATATCCTGCGAAACATGCTATCATATGGTGAAATATCAAAGGACCTAAAGTCCAGGTATATCAGCTTCACAAAGCTATATTCTTTTAATTAGTTTATGTGATAGTTGTCACTGTTTCTCTATATCATTTGAAATTGGGTTTATGGGTTCAAATACTATGTATTCATTTATAACCTCTTGCAGCTCAGTTGATAAGGCCCACTTGAGGCTTACTTCTGCAAAGGCAATTCTTCGTTTGTCAAGGCTTTGGGATCATAAGATACCTGCTGACATTTTCCACTTAACTTTAAGGGCAACAGAGGTATGTTCCTTCCTCTGTTTACTTTATATCTTTAGCATTTATGATTTGTTTACCATATAGAAAAGTCAAGAAGCCAGAGTCAAGTTTCATGATTTTGGGATTACCTACAATAGAAAATGCAATTAAATAAGACTAATTCAAGGAATATAATCTGTTACAAAGTATTTCCTTAAGAAACTAGCACAGTTTTTTCAACTCCCCCTTCATGCTGGTGAATAGGTGATACATTCTCCATTCCCAGCTTGAGTATAATATTATGAAACGCTGGATTGCACAACCCTATATTGAGTATGTTGCAAAACTGACCTTGTGTAGACAGACACACAGGGTTTACTAATCAATCCACACTCCACATTGTCTTTTGATATATTGTGTGTACAAATTAACCCACACACTAGATTTTTCTTCGGTAAAGCTATTTTGATGTGCTTTATTTGAGCTTGTACTTGGTTGTGGTTGTGGGCTATGCTGATTGCAAACTTGTCAATGTAAGGTCTCATTGGTCCATCCTACATGGTTTTCAAATCTTCATGGGTGATCTTTACTTGACATGGTTCACGTACAGCGTGAGCCATAGCTCTAAATTCCGCCTCTGAACTATAATGTGCTACACCATTCTGTTTTATTGAACTTTTCTAAGTCACAATATTTCTGTTTGATCTTGTATCGAATTGTGACCCAGCGTAATCACTATTGGTGAATGTCTCAAGTACCACACCTCTATTTTTCTTAAATATAATGCCTTTTCCTGGTGTTCCCTTTAGGTACCAGTCCATCCTACTTGGTTTTCAAATCTTCATGGGTGATCTTTACTTGACATAGTTCACGTACAGCGTGAGCCATAGCTCTAAATTCCGCATCTGAACTATAATGTGCTACCCCATTCTGTTCGATTGAACTTTTCTAAGTCACAATATTTCTGATTGATCTTGTGTCCAACTGTGACCCAGCATAATCACTATTGGTGAATGTCTCAAGTACCACACCTCTATTTTTCTTAAATAAAATGCCTTTTCCTTGGTGTTCCCTTTAGGTGTCATTCTACTCAATGTGCTGTTTGCACATAAACTTTTCTTGTGCAGTGCATGAATTGGATAATCATGTTCACAACATATGCTATGCTCCATCCTGTTTGTATAGATAGATAAGTCTTTCCACGTGACATTAGGATATGTCTTTGTTTACTGCTGAATCTTCCTCTTCTAACCCCCGTAATGCTTTAATCTCAAACTTTTTAGCTGAGCACTGACTCTGAATCTGTTTTTCCCTTAGCATCATCCCTTGTCACTATAATATCATTGCCATACATGATAACCAAGAATGTTGCAACTCAACTTGAAGGAGAATGCATAGAAAATAATGGGCGATCTCCTTGGCTATTTCTGAGCTCCCTATCAAACAACTCTTGCAAACCTTCTATACCACGTTTGTGGTCATTACTCAAGATCAATAAAGACCTTTTTCAACTTATACAACATTGGTATGCAAATCATTTCAATATCCTTGTAGAACCATCGTATAAGATTGTCAATCTCGAACCATCGTATCTCCTCGATCTACATGCAATCAAGTGTTCTTGATATCATACTGCTGTAATCCCAATCCCAACCAATATTAGTGGATAATGCCAACAATACTCTAACTCGAACCATGTTTATCTGTGTGATTGGTGCAAAGGTCTTAGGATAATCAATTCCATAAGTTTGGCTATACCCTTTGGCTATCAGTTGGTGTTTTATCTCTCTACCAATCCACATGCTCTCTTTTTTCACTCTATATAATCATTTACAACTCACAATTTTCTTCCTGCTTTTATCCGCACTTGCTCCCAAGTTTAATTCTTTTCTCATATCTTTATCTCCACATTCATGCCTGTTTCCATTTTTCATTGGACAAAGCTGTGGAGAGGTTGGGGATGGTAATGGTGTTTAGGCTTTTAAAGAAGACTATATGCAATGGTGATAATTTCTTAAAAGGCGAGAAGTGTGCAAGAGGTATAATGGCTGTTTTGTGCACTCTCTAGATCCTTTTCTAATGACTATAGGAAGATTTTGGTCACTATCCATATGAGATTCAGTTCCATCTACCAATGAAGGGGTAGAAATTATTACATCATTCAAAGTTTCCGATGTGGTCTCTTGGGCCTGCATAGGTTCAGGGACATCCACCTTCATCCTTATGAACACTTTACGTTAGACATATCTCCCATTCTTTAGAGAAGTACTTATTATATCTTGTGGGTTTTTGAGTATGGGGTCAGTGGTGGTTACAGGCATAGTTTAAGAACTGGTTTTTAGATGGACTCTCACACTCTGAGGAGGATCTTTAGACATATGTTGTGGAGACAAATCAAGCTGAAATTCTTCCCTCCTTGATTTCTCTCCTCTTCATTGATTGTAATGCCCTTGGAGATAGGTAATTTTTCAAATGGATGGTAATAACAGGATAACACTTGTAGTATTTTTGAGTCAAAGAGTAGATGATGAAGACACATTTTAAAGCCCGTGGATCTAGTTTCCCTTCTGTTTGACTGTGATCATGGACAAAAGACACACACGTAATGATCTTAGGGGCCAAGTTTATGTGTAGTTAGATTGGGTAGATAACGGAGAGTACATCCATCAGACTCTTCAATTCGAAGACTCTAGCAGACAAACAACTTATTTGTATTGGCCAAAATTGATTTGTTGAAATTTTGATTCCAAATAGAGTTAACTGTCTTGTTATTTTTTCTTTTGGGTTTTATAGATTAGCTTCCCGCAAGCTAGGAAGGTTTTCTTAAGCAAAGTTCATCAATATATAAAAGACCGCCTTTTGGATGCCAAGTATGCATGTGCCTTTATATTGAACATATTTGGATCCGAGCCAGAGCAGTTTGCAGAGGTAATTCCGATTCAATCCTTTTGTAATTGAAAATTTTCTGACATCAATTCTGTCTTTATGATACTTGTGTCTGTTAATGCAGGATAAGCAGAACCTGGCTGACATTATTCACATGCATCACCAAGCAGGGGCTCGGCAGATTTCTGGGCAATCGGATGCAATTTCCGTGACCCCTTACCCGGAATACATCCTTCCATACCTAGTTCATGCACTTGCTAACATATCTTGCCCCAATGTTGACGAGTGCAAGGATGTTGAAGCATATGATACTATATACAGGTACTATTTTACTCATATAGGACATCTCTTTACTGGATGCATGATCCACACTTGTGTATATGTGCAGTAAAGGCCCTTGCTTGTAAGGGTCCCCTAATCAATGCCTATTGGATTTGTCCTATTCAAATGCAGATAGGGTCTTGACCGTCTTGTAAGGGTCTATATGCATAGTTTTTTGTTTGGCTGAAACACCTAAATGTTTTTATTTCATTGATTTGTTACACTCCACATATATGTCTAGATGATGTTTTTAATCATGAATGTGGAGTGAATCTTGGGTTGTTACCTATAGATTTACTCCTGCTAGTAAGCTTCAAAATATGGGATAAGTTGGGGATGTTGATCCTTACAGAATTCCTATTCGGTCCTGAATTTGCAGGCAGTTGCACTTGATACTATCAATGCTAGTGCAAAGAGATGAAGATGTCAAGTCAGAAGTAACTACTAAAGAAGAGAAGGAAATTATATCTACCATCACTTCTATCTTTCAGAGTATTAAGCTCTCTGAAGATATGGTTGATGTATCAAAGTCAAAGGTTGGCGATGATTTATTTTTTTTATATTTGTGACAGATAGAAAATGCAAATGTTGAAGTTATGAGACTGTAATCTTACTCTTGTGATAAATTGATGGCCAGAATTCTCATGCCATATGTGACCTTGGATTAGCAATCACCAAGCGATTAGTACGGAAGGATGTTGATATGCAAGTATTGTCTCATTCAGTTTCCCTACCTCCCATACTATACAAAGCACGTGAGAAGGAAAATGACCTCATGGTACGTTCTTCTCTTGTCAAATTATATAGTTTCCTTCCGGTAGGCTAAATATTCTTTCACATGCTGTACAAAATGCCTTCCAAATAGGTGCTATACCGTTTCATATTAAATTGTATTGGTTTTTAATCTTGTTGAACATTTTAAATGTCTATGTTCTAAGTTGTAGATTGTTGTTACTTGACTCTATTAAAATTTAAGTTACATCCACGTCACCACAAAACTTTAAGGGAATGGGTGAGGGAGTCCTTTAACTTATATACTATTGTACACGTGCTTACCTAGACAATGTAAGACTTCTTTTAGTCACACTTGTTACTCTAATACTCTCCCTTCAATTGGGACTCCATTTCTTCTTCTTCTTCTTCTTGTCTGGGCTTGTACTCCTTCGTTCGAGTCTGAGAAGCCTTACGGCTTGGCTTGCTTTGCCTGGGCTTGTACTCCAGCGGAACATCAGAGGTTGTTGGACTTGTGCTCCTTTGTCCAAGTCTCAGAGGCCTTACAACATGCTATTTTGTTTTTGTTTGGGCTTGTACTCAAGTGGAACCTCAAAGATCGTTGGACTTGTGCTCCTTCATCTTTAACTTGAGTCTCAGAGGCCTGATGACTTTTTACTTTTTTTTATCATGAGCTGTTATACCATATTAGAATTTAAGTTACATCCATATGTCACCACAAAACCTTAAGGCATTTAATGCAACAAGTGAGTGGGTCCTTTAACTTATACACTATTGTGCACTTGCTTATCTATACCACGTGGGACTTCTTTTAGTCACACTTCACACTTGTTACTCTAATAAACATAAGGCATTTGATCTTTCTATTAGATTAAACTTTTTTGATGGTTGGGATCTAAAATAGAACTCCGCCTATATTGTGCAGTAGCTGGTCCTAAGCCCGGGTTAAGGAAGTGTTAGGCCTGCGGCACCCAACGTAAAAGTGGCGGTATCTCTAATATGGATCAAGTGGTCCTTATAGCCGACCTATCTTAGTGGATAAGACTTTTGTTGTTGTTGTGATCTAAATTAGGCACTTGCATATCAGGAAAACACTTCCCGGTGATTAAATTGTGATAACATCTTATTGTTTGATGGAAAGAGTTAGAAATATACTCTAAAACTATTCACATGACTTCACCTAAGAATTTAAGCTTTCTGGACAGTTGGTTCATGACATGGTATCAGAGGCTCTATGATACAATAGTCTAGAGTTTGATCGTTACCACCACCATTCTTCTAATAAACTGTTGAAAGGTGGGCATCCGCATTGTCCACGCCTCATGTCCAGTGGCTCTTGCATGAGGTGGGGTGTTGGAAATATGATATAAAATATTCATGTGACTTTACTTAACAATTTATGCTTTTGGTATGGTTCAAGATATATTGTGATTAGGGTTGTTTTGTATGAATGTGAAAGTGATATGGATTTGTCTCTTCATTGACAGTTTTTGAACATTTGTAAGATCATGAAATACTTTAATTGAAAAATGCTTATTCATGCCATTTATTTCATCTGGCAGGTAAGTGAAATGAAAACCTGGTTGGCTGATGAAAGTATCTTGGCTCACTTCGAATCACTTGACGTAGAAATGGTAAGGTTGATTGCAAGGGTAAACAGCCCAATATTTATTAGAAAGCCAATTTTGAATCATGTGGTGATGTTTCTTCCATATGTCAGGTTCCATCTCAATCAGATGAGGGTGATGCTGTAAAGGACAGTGAAAAAGACACAAACGAGATGCCCTTGGGGAAAATAATAAAAACCATAAAATATCAGCGAACCAAAGGCAAAAAAGTGAAAAAGGACAAGTCTGTGCCAGCTGAAACTAAAACAGATGAAAATGATGTTGATGTCTTAAATGTGGTTAGGCAAATTAATTTGGATAACTTGGGGATAACTACTAATTTTGAATCAAATAATGGTCATGAAAATTCTTCGAGTAAGAAGGCAAATATGATTCCAGAGTTTGAAACAATTAAAAAACGTAAAGTGGGAGAAGGAATACCGGTTTCAGTGCCTAGACGGAGGCGGTCTTCCTTTACCCCTGGAAAATTTCAATCAAGAAGTACTTCAAAGGCCCATGGAATTACAAGAGAAGATGCTTCTAGAGGGAAATCATTGTTGGATGTGGAAATTAAACCTGATAAAGGCAGCAAAACTAGGCAGAGAAAAATAGTCAAAGGCAAAAAGTCCTCACTAGAACCAAAAGCTAAGGCCTCTGATAGCTATCACATCGAAGAGTCTGACAAGTCTGAAGAGCATGACATAAAGGTGGTATCTTAATGTCTAGCATATTTTTATAGAAGTTTTGGATAAAGTAGAATTTATCAATGTTGTAGACTTTTTCTTATTTTCATTCTCTGTTTCAGAGTCCTGAATATTTAGAGCCAACTGATAAGACTGAAAGTAGCAATTTCAAGTCGTCCATAGGATCTACTAAAGAGCTGAAAAGAAAAAGTATTGGAGGAATATCTAAGGTAAATCTCTCTAGTACTTTTGTAGTAAATATTATAATGGTTTTCATGTCAGCACTGTTTGTATTCATGTTAAAAAAAATTGTTCCAGCAAGTCTTTTGGATAATTGATTTGATTTTCTCTGTAGTGTACGACAATGAAAGGTGATAGTGATGCTGAAGATCTAATTGGCTGCAGAATTAAAGTTTGGTGGCCACTAGATAAGCAGTAAGTGCTTATCATAACCCTAGAGAGTTTTTTGAAGCAAGACAATGCATGGATTCCACTTTTTTGTTTATATAAAGGAAAAAAAAATATACAGCGGATTTTTAAGTGATGTTGGAAGCACTTTGTCTGCCTTCTGTATGCCTTACTTGAACTTTTGGGACAAAATTTCTAAAATCCCCATTTCTCTTGTTTTCCTAGGATTTCTAAATTCTAATTAAAGTATTGGTGTTCTGCAGATTTTATGAAGGAACCGTGAAATCTTATGACCCTTCAAAGAGGAAGCATAAGGTAAGCTCACATTCTGAATTGGTGTTAAGTTATTTTGCCAGCTAACTATCACAATCATGACACAATTTTACCGTGGCATGTTATGTGGAAGATATCATATGATGATGGGGAAGTTGAAGAACTTCGTTTGGAAAAGGAGCACTGGGAGCTTATTAACAAGGATCCCAAACCTTCAAAGGTCTCTGATTTTCCATTAGTCTTCTTTTCTCTTAAGCAGTTCTTCTGTGCTACTTCTACTATTTTTTCACTAAAAGATATCAAATACATTGAAGTTTGATTAATCTTTTATTATAATCTTTCCAGAAGCTAAAGCCTGCAAAAAATCCACCTTTCCATGAAGTGTAAGTATCACTTTACAAATTAATTTTAGTTTTTAGTTTTATTTAAATAAATGTGCCACTGTAATATAAATATGAAAATTACCATAATAGTTTTGGGAAAGTTGAATGCATTTTCACCTGCTTTTAAGTGTAATGAGTTCTATTTCTTCTAGCTTACATGATCTTGTAACCCACTCTAAGTGTGCGGTCTTACTTTTGTGGATTGATATTCTTGATTGTTTTACTTTTGTAGATATACTCGGAAGAAACAGAGAAGTCCAAGAGGTTCAGCAAGTAAAAAGACAACAAAAATGTTAGTGGAAAATTTGAGATCCTATTCTATGCTGATGGTTTTGTTCGATGTACTGTCATTGTAACTTTTATCATTTTGATGTTTAGAGCTAATGGTAAAAAATCTCCTAGCAAACATGTAAAACATGGACAAAAGGGTGCATCAGAAAGTAATTTCGATCAGGATGCCAAAGAGAGCTCTGAGCAATCAAACCCTGAAGAGAAGATGATATCTAAAGCTGAGATTGAGTCAGGTAATGTAACTTAAAAAGGTTATGTGATAATTTTTGCATGAATCGTACAAATTTGTGCTCTGGATTTAATGGACCTCCGTAAGCCTGATTGTTAACTATTCTGTGTTGATAACATATTTGTCGTTCAGATCTGAGGATAATCCGTCCTCTAGCAAAACTTTCATATCTTTTATTTAGCTCTTCCATTTGATAACAGATTTTAAATAGGGAAAGATGGTGATTTTTTCTGTTTGAAATCCCCTCATGTTTGACTTGTAAACTGCTTTTATATTTCATATTTTTAATTTATTGTTTTTGCCGGAAAAAAAAAACTTAACTACTGGCCAAGTCATCCCAGGACAGGTTATATATCTAGGCTTACTTAAATGTTTTCGTAAAATGGGTGCTTGTCATGTTTACGTGTCCTTTCTAGGAATATCGTCTGTCTCAATTTCGGAACATCTACTGCGTTAGAAATATAATATAAAACCATTCATGTGTCCTTTACTCATTAGCTTAAGCTGTTTGGTAAAGGACACATGAATGGTTTTATATTCTTATTATATTTCTAACACGTCCCCTCACGCAAGAGCCCACTTGGGCTTGAAGCGTGGACAATCCACGGGCTCACTTACCATATGTTAAAATTCAACTTCTTTTTTTTCCAAAATTGAGACAGTGACGATATTCTTGTTAGAAATAAAATCATTCATGTGTTCTTTACCCAAAAGCTTAAGCTTTTGGGATAATTGGTTAATGACATGGTATCAGAGCCTGTCTAGAGTTCGATCCCCCAATTCTTCTAATAAAAATTTGAATTTCAGCATATGGTAGGTGGGACTATGCGTTATTCACGCTTCAAGCCCAAGTGGGCTCTTGTGTGAGGGGGCGTGTTAGAAATATAATATAAAACCACTCATGTGTCCCTTACCCAACAACTTAAGCTTTTGGGATAATTAGTTAATGACATACTGCAGATAGATGTAAATGGTGCATCTCTGTTAGTATAATTTCACAGTTTATTTTAAGGACTGTGAGTCTAGTATCAAGGTCTACATAGATTGTATCCATTCAGATAAATAGACACTGTCAGAATGTGAAAGTGCCATGATTATAGCATTGTTATTTCAGTTGGGAAACTAACTTCTTGCGTTGTAAATTTTTGCTTATGAAAATTGTCCTAGTCTACAGAGCACCATGGTGCATGATGCTCCCTTTATTTTCTTTGTCCGTTATTGGGAATTGGGTTGGGGGGGTGGGGTCTGGGAAGGGGCTTCTCCCTGTAAGAGTAGAGCCTATTTCGACGACTAGAACCCGTGACCACGTGAATGTTTGGCTAAGGCTTATCCTTTTATCTTTGAACAGGCACTTTCATGATTAAGAGGAGAAAAGTAGGAAGATGTTTCTTACCACTTACCAACCTCTTACAAGTTTCAACTACTGTGCTGCAAAAATGGGGGCATATAGTTCAATTTTGATATCAAAATCTAATATAGCCTTTAAAAAAGAATCTAGATATCATGTCTAATTGTCAATCTATCTATTGATCATGATCATCAACAACTAAGGAGTCTCGCTTTTGTGAGATGGTTAAATTTTTGCCAATTAGCTTTGCAAATGTATTGTGCTTGGAATTTCATCAACTATTATTGACTATAGTGATGTTTTTGTCATTCCTCATTATCATGTAAGATTTCTGCGTTATTTTCATATGCTCTCTTCTTTTAATTCTGCTTAATTTTCTATGGTAGGTGGTTCTGAAAGGGAACAGGCTGAAGGGTCTGATGTAACCAAGGAGAAGAAATCTAGCAATAAAGTTAAATCAGTTTCACATGGAAAGAGACTTAAAAAAGAGAAGAAGTTGAGTTATAGCAAAGAACCTGATGAAGAGAAGCAGGAAAATGGTAAGAGACTTTCTGAAGATAGAGAGAGCGTCCCACAAGAAGTTCAAAATGATGATGAAGAAAGTACTTCAGAAGGGAGAGATGTGGATGAATCAAGAGGAACTTTGAGAGAACATGTTAATGGAGAAGATGAACCGGGTTCTGAAGGGAACGAAATTGACCCTGATGTGGAGAGTAGTCCTCAAAAAGTGAAAAAGCCGCTTACAGAGCTAGCAAGTCCTCATGATAAAAGAGTTCCTGAGGTTTCTGATGACGAGCCACTGGTAAATAACTCAGCCTTTGCATAATTGCAGCACCTACTTTCATTTAGATTAAACCCCGTTTTTTTCCCTGTCTTGAACAATACTAAAAATAATATGTTGAAGATTTATGTAACTGTCATAAGACAAGAAAATAGAGAAACGAAAGCTATGCTGGAAAGATATCTGGTTTCTATTATTACTTATTCAAGAGAAATTTGATACATCTATAGATACATCACTAATGGTAAAATAATGTAGATAAGGAAATGCTATTAGGAGTCTTTATGATATTTATTTGATATGATTCCGTGAATCAAGGCAATACATTCATTAAGATTATCGTCCAATGGTTTGGTTGATTTGTCTTGATTGGAGGCTGTAATTGAGGAATCCTCTTGATTCTTTACACCCCTCAAGGTTGTTGGTAGTAAGGATGGGTGAATGCCAAGCTTGTAACGAAGGGTTGCGAATGAGTCTTTGCACAATGCCGTAGTGAATATACATCGGCGATTTGTTGAGTTGTAGGTATGTTTGAAGTTGGAGGTCACCGGAAGTAACCTTATCACGGATAAAATGATAATCAATTTCAATGTGCTTGGTACAAGGATGAGGCACAGTATTGTGAGACAAGTAAATCACACTTTGCTTGTCATAAAGGGGACGACGTTCAAGGGTAATGTCGTGGTCATGGAAGAGATGTTGAAGCCATGTGATTTCAGCAGCAATGGTTGCTAAAGATCTGTATTTAGCTTCAGTCCTCGAACGAGAGATTATGGGTTGTTTCACAATTTGATCCAAGTTATATGCAATAGCCAGTGGTGCTTCTTCTACTAGTTGGACATCCTGCTCAATCTTCATCACAAAAGTATTAAGTGTTAAAGAAGATGAGATAAATATCGGAGGCCATGTGTTAAAGTTCCTTTTATGTAACGCAAAATGTGTTTTACGGCACAAAGATCCTTTTTGGTCGGATTTTGAAAATGTTGACAGTTAGCACACAAGATTGATCGTATGTGTAATGTCTGGTCTAGTGCATGTGAGATATTGGAGAGAGCTTGATATTCAGTAGTATACACAGGCTCACTTTCGTCAGATAGTTCAATTGCTTTTAGGGTGATGGGAGTGTTAATCTTTGAGAGTTCAGGCATGTTAGCTTTGGCTAGAAGGTCTCGCGCATATTTTGCTTGGGAAATTGTGAGACCGCTGCGGAACAATAGAACTTTAAGTCCTGGAAGTAATGAAGTTGGCCTAAGTCTTTAGCAAAGTTCTTGTTGAGGCGTTGGGTAAAACCTGATGTAAAAGTTGGAGTGTCACCTATAATGATAACATCATCTACATAGACAAGGAGGAGAGTAGAGATAGGGCCATGACGATAAATGAAAAGTGAAGAATTTGCTTTACTACATATAGAAGAAACGCAAGTAGATAATTTTGGAAATCAAGCACGAGACGCTTGTTTAAGACCATAAATAGATTCGTGAAGAAGGCAGACACGATTAGGAAATTGCGGACGCACAACAGACACGTTCATAAGGTAAAAAATGCATTTTTGACATCTTATTGCTTGAGAGGCAAGTTGAAACACAGCTAGATCGAGGATAACATGAATGGTTGGAGCTTTGACAACTAGACTAAAAGTTTCTCCAAAGGCAATGCCAGGAATTTGTGTATACCCCTTAGTTACCTAGTGGGCTTTACTTTTGTCTATAGTGTCATCTTCTTTAACTTTAATTCGAAAGATCCATTTGGAACCAGAAACATTAGTCATGTGGTCGAGGAAAAAGAGACCAAGTGTGGTTGTGGTGAAGGGCATCTATTTCATCTTGCATAGCTGACTTCCAATATGTGTATGAGAGCGGTTTTATAGGTTTTGGGCTCGCGGTGTATATATTAAGGACATTGTAGGAGTGTGAAGGGTTTTGAATGGTTGGGCAATCATAGTCTTTTAGGTGAGAAGGAAGCCATCTGTTTTTAGTTGATCTATTAGAGTATTAGTGGGAGAAGGACTATGATGTTGAGAAGTTTCAGTATCAACTGAAGGTGTAGTATCCATTCGTTGAGAGGAAATAGAAGGTGTTAAAGATGTGTTTGCACCGAGGTTGGAGGTAACATGCTCTTGATTGGTAATAACTCAAATTGGATGAGGTCGCTTCAATAGAATCCAAGAATAGAACTTTAGAAGGGATAAATGGTGAATCGTTCAGAGAAGTGTGATTCTTACTCCCTGAAAATCATTCATAAGAGTTAGGAAAGGTAGTAATTGATGAATCATATTTTTGTGAGTGTGTGGAATTGTGAGGCAAATAAGGAAAATAATTTTCATTGAATACTATTTGACGAGAAATAGAAACACAGTGAGTTTGAGGGTCAAGACAAAAATCCCCTTATGGAAAGGACTGTACCCTAAAAAGACACAATAAAGGGGTTTTTCTAGAGAATTTATGTAGTCCAGGAGTCTTCGAATATGGAAAGCATTGACAATCAAAAACTCGTAGTTCAGAGTAATTTGGATTTTTTCTTAAAAGTTTGGAGTATGGAGTTTCCTTACCAATGGATGAGAGTGGCAATCGATTAAAAAGGTAAACAACTTTCAAGAAAGCATCGACCCAAAATTTTAAGGGAATATTTGCATGAAAAAGTAAAGTTAATCATGTTTCGACAACGCGCTGATGTTTTCGTTCGACAAGACCATTTTTCTCCAATGTATTAGGGCATGAAAGTTATTGAGCAACACCATTATAAGCTAAATGATTCATGAACTGAATCGAAGCGAATTCTCCACCGCCATCACTTTGGAAGACTTCAGTCTATCTGTCAACATTTCTCAACAAAGGCTTGAAATATAAGAAAACAAGCATGTTGAGAGGTCTCACATTGACTAGAGAACATAATCGTCCTTATGAAGGGTAAAACAACCCTCGTGTCTAAGCTAGCTTTTGGGATAGAGAGATAGGCCTATCCCAAATTCTAAGGAAGTATAAAATTCAGATTTGTTTCTTAAAGGATATAACCCACATGTAATGAGTAAAATCATCAACAAAGATCACATAGTACTGAACTTTTTGGGAGGGAAGGGTGAGAGCAGGCCCCCATAGGTCACTATGACTTATTTTTATAGGAAATCTTGAAACATTAGTAGATTCATTGGAAGGAAGCTTACATCGTTTTCCAAATTGACAACTATTACATGAAGCGTCTTTTGTAAGCCAATTTGAAACCTTGATAGGTTGTTTGTTTTATAAAGTTTGCAAAAAATTTAAATTTGGATGCCCTAAGCGTGCATGCCATATCTCAAGAGATGCTATTGTTTAAGATTTTTTAAGTCACCTCCTTGGCATGTCATGTGAATGGTTGCTCTGGAGCTAACGTGAAAGTTTGGACCATTGTCTCAAATTCAATGCAACCAATGCTTCTTGGGTATTTTCATCAGCACTATTGTATTCATACCTATAACAACGCTGTGGCAAATGTGATTTACTCGACCACAAATTTTACAGGCTTCTTTAGTTTGGTGTCTTGATGGTCCTTTTTAGTTATTATTATAATTTTGTGAAATTCTAAAGTTAGAGGCTTGATAGTTGTGGCTGCTACTTGGATGATTTTGTGTGAAGTTGTTCTAGCCACATCCTCTAAAACTGCCACTGCCGCCACACGTGTTTCTTCCTCTTCCTCGAAGGCTAAGAAAGGCATGCTTGTGATCAATGGAGGACTTTTCTTCAGCTAGGTCAGCCTGTTCAAAGTTTTGCAAAGACATGGTGAATTGATTAAAGGAAGGATATGGAGGTTTTGATAAAATTGTAATTTGAAATTCCCTGTATTTGCTTCGAAGCCCTTTTTAGATTTGGAATACTTTGTTTACATTTGAGAGTGGTTTGCCAATTGTTGCAAGCTTGTCGCAAATTTCCTTATATTCATCCAAGGACAATGTCCCTTTTGATATGCCATAGAGGCTGTTTTTCAATTGGGCCTCACTGTCTTTGGTGTTGACTGTTCAGCAACAGTTGGTCATGGAGTGTAGTCCAGATTGAGTAAGCTGTATCCCCTCCATAGATCATGCTAAGAGTTTCTTCTTTCACGTTCGTTACCAAGAAGCCATGATGTGAGTAATCCATCATTCAGCACCCACTGCTGTTTTTCAGCATTTTTTTATTTGTTTCCAGCTTAATCTATGACTTCATGGGCTGGTTTTTCTGAGCCTGTGATGGGATGCTCAATATTGAGGCTTCCAATCAATGTACGATTTGGGATTTCCGGAGTAGGGATCTTGTGGTAGATAATTTGACTGAAACTGCTGGAGCGTTGGTGAAAGGATTGAATAGAAAGTTTGGGTTCTTCTGTGGACATTGTTTTGAGCAGCCAAGTTCTCATACCAACAAGAAAATAGAGAAATGAAAGTAATGCTGGAATGAATTCTGATTTCTATTATTACTGATTCAAGAGATATTTGGTACGTATATAGATACATCACTAACGGTAACGTATATAAGGAATTGCTATTAGGAGTCTTAATGATATTTATTTGATTTGATTCCATGAATCAAGGAAATCCGTTCATTCAATTATTCTTCCAATGGTTTGGTTGACTTGTCTTGATTTGATGTTGTAACTGAGGGATCTTCATGATTCTTTCTTTACAATGACCATTGGTGTCCCCGAAGGATAGCTCAAGTGGTAAGAGCTAGGGACATAAGGGTTGGGTGGGTTGAAGGGTCCCGGGTTCGAACCCGGAGGAGGGACTAATTTACTAACATTTCTAACAACTAACATTTGCCTATAAAAAAAACAATAACCATTGGTCGAGAGAAGCTTTATTCGTGTTTCCTTAGTGTATGAACTAATATGTAAAATCATGCCAAGGTTAGGGACAAAAATTGGGGTTTAATCATTTTATTTACTTTTTCTTGATAAAAGTTTATAAGCTAATCAGTAATCACTTATGTTGGTTGATGCAGAGCAAATGGAAAGTTCCATCAGGAAAGAAAAGCTCAGGGAAAAAACGATGAGTAGTTTGGCTGCTGTAGCATAAATCTCAGAAGGTTTTAGTTGCATTGCTGCAGAGGCAGCATTTACTAGTATTTAGTTTGCTTCAGTACAAGTACAGGTATCAGAGTGGACGATGACTGCCATTTATTGACACACTAATAGATGTGTTTTGCATGTAATGTAGCCCCTGTAGTCTGTAGATGTAATATAACAGATCATTCCCACGTTTAGAGGAAGAAAAAAAGTGTTGCCACGTTAGGGTCTTTTAGGGTTATGTTGTGCTAAATGACCTTTTATCAGTGTAGGTGATTATAGGTTTAGCATATGATTCATGAGGATGTTGTTCATCCTTCCAACATAGTTATTATTCACTGGGGCAACTTGTACAGCTATATCTGGTGATAATTGTATTTGTAACTCTAGTTCTTTCATGCTTTTGTAGTATCTATTTGAAAGATGACCTTACCATCAGTTCCTTCATGCTGTTTTGTGTCATACATGAACCTTGTGTTTTTTTTCATTTTGTGAGCTGAAATGTGTTCCACGAACACGCCTTGTTGACTAGTGTGGCTATGCAATCGATAAAATTATTATTCTTTGGATATGGAACAATATTTGTTTCACACTATTTTTGTTTACTTCTTTCATAATTATATTAAACTTAAGTACTATAACACAAGCAGTAAAGACAACAAAATGCATTTGTTGAAAGGACAACTTCCAAGTTCCAAGTGTGAATGTACAAGCCGACAAAGTTAGTCACAGCAGATGTCCACACTAGCTTTTAAATTCTTTAATGTCTTAGAAATGCTATTATTTTAACCAAATAAACCTATGTTTTGCCGAAAAAAATAAGGCTTAATTGCAGTTTTCGTCCCTGATGTTTACCTCTTGTGCAATTTTGGCCCCCTTTGTTCTGATTGCGCGATTTAGATCATCTATGTTTCAAATAGTTAAAATTGGACCCCTCCGTTAGTCAACCGTCTAATTGCTAACGACAATGCTATTTTCATCTCCTTCATTTACTATTTGCACCCCTCCTTCAGAGATAAAAAAAATAAAAAATTATTATTTCTATTTTATCATTAAATGTAAATCATAAATTTTTTATTTTACCCTCACCCCTTCATCTTCTTCCCCCTCTCTCTCACACTCAAAACTCCACCAACCACCCACCACCAACCCCACCCACAACCCCTTCTTCAACTTCACCTCCCCCACCTTCTACCAGCCACCACCCCCACTCACCGCCACCACCCACCCCACCACCACGGCCCCCCACCCCCCCTTCATCTTCCCCAACGCACCCCACAGCTACCAGCAGCCACCCCACCTTCATCTTCCCCAATCCACCCCGCCACCCACAGCCACCAGCCGCCGCCACCCACCTTCATCTTCTCCAACCCAACCCACTCTACCCACCGCCCCCAACCCACTCACTCTTCTCACCCACCTTTTCACCTTCTTTCAACCCAGAGATCAATTCAACCCTCCCACCTCTTCATCTTCGTTGCAACATCATCTCCCATCTTCAGAGATTGAATCTAAATCAGACCTTCTCTTCTTCGTTCCTCTGAAATCTTGGTGGTCATGGGTTTTCTCAATCTGGATTTTTTGGGTTCTAATCTAGGTTTTCTGGATTGGGGTTTTATGGGTTTTCTTTGTTTGATTTATTGATTTGTTCTGGATATATTGTTGTTGTTGTTTGCTTGTAGATGGGGATGAAGATCAAAGATGTTGGGGTTTTGGGTTTGCAATTTGTGGGTTGGGTTGGGGGGTTGTCGGTGGGGAGGAGAAGAAGAGTGGTGGTGGTGGTGGTTGGGTGGTGAGGAGAATGATGGTGGTGGTTGGGTGAGGAGGAGAAAAGAAGAAGATGATGAAGGTTGAGGAGAAGAGAAGAAGATGGACCTTCTGATTTCTTTTTATTTTTTATAATTTTTTAATTATGTGTGGATGGTGTAATTAGTAAAAATAGGGGTGAGAATAGTAGTCCCGTTAAAAATTGGACGGCAATGTGACGGAGGAGTCCAATTTTAACAATTTGAAACATAGATGATCTAAATCGCGCAATCAGAACAAAGGGGGCCAAAATTGCACAAGAGGTAAACATCAGGGACGAAAACTGCAATTAAGCCAAAAAATAAAATCTAGCGAACCCACTATCTACCACTTCCTTTGTGTCATCAAATTATTCTAATATCACAAGTTAGTTTGACAATGTTTCGATTCATATAAACCATTACATTAACACGTGTTATAAAAACTTTGAACAAATATAAGTTTTTAAGTGTTTGTCAAAACACTCTTATCATTTAATAAGCCATTAGTCTAAATAAACATTGACCACAACAAACATCTAAAACATTAACAGCTTAATAATATATTTACATGGAGAATAAGAAAAAGGAAAATGATTTATAATGCCAACATTGAATTGGCAATATGCGGGTTTTGGCTGTCTAAAACCTTCAATTATGTGTAAATTTACATAAACAGCTACTGAAAATTGAATTTTGGAATGTATTTGACAAATTACGTTTCAAATTTTAGTTCAATATATGTTTTTCCTGCATTCCAAGAATTAGTTTTTGATGGTTGTTTTTTGTAGCAATGCATATTACAGGCTGTCCAAGACCAACATAAAATTCATATATTGATTGAATGTTGATCTCACCAGGTTTGAAATCCTACCCCATGAGAAAACCACACATCACATGAAAAGTATCCCGGTAAATAAAATAAAATAAAGAAGTTCACGAGACAGTTAAAGCATATGGCTAGGCTTAAATTTTGATGGTACTTGAGAGCTTGTGACCACAAAAACTACCAGACTGTCAAAAGCTCGCATTATGGACCACGGCACTGTGCAGTCAAAAGTTGAAAGTTGAGCATGCACAAACATCACTTTGTGTTTGGATTTTATGAGTAATAGACAAAAATACTTTTACAGAAAGTACATGTCTTAACATTCAAGAAATAAAAACTACTTTCAAGTAAATATGAGCACACATTCACTACCAACAAGATTTTGCACAGTAAATAAATAGTTGAACTTCTTATGCATTTAGTTCATGTTCGATTGGTGGTCGGTATGCATGCAGAAAGTCTTGTTGGGAAAAGTCGGTAGTTAATGTGATCTCTGAACCTAAAAGAGATGAGTATCATGTCTGCTGGCTTTGAGAATACACTGGGAAAAAATGTGATTAATTTTCACATAGCCTTGAGAACATTACACTGCACAATTACATGAGTTGGGTTGGTGTTTGAAAGAGCAAGAAAATGCGTTGTGTTGTTAGGGTCAGCATTGAACTGAGTCACAGAACGCGCACGCACTGGAATGCAATAGTTTGATACGGATATACATAGTCATAGTGGTATTAAATAGGACTAGGACTAGTTCTGGTCAACCTTGTGACCAACACAGTCCCTCTTATCATAATCAATAATTATGAATTTATGAATATTCTTCCACCGACAGGTGTGTGTTTTACACTTTTCCTCAATCCAGATTCACGCTCTTGGGAAAGGCTCCTTTGTCACCTGAAGCTGCCGGTGAACAGGTTGTTCCACTGTCTTTAAAATCTGATGCTGATAGTTGAACTTGAATCAGAACAACAACAACAACATAAATAAGTCTCATCACCTCAAACCAAACCAACCCTGTTTGTTAGCTGTTACCTCTAGAGACATATCCATCTGGTGAGTTCTTCCTGCTTTGCTTTCTTGTTTGTTTGTTTGTTTCTGGATTTTAGATTCTTAAATGGATATTCTATCAATTTTTTTGGTTTTGGTTCTATTTGCCAAATGCTCCTACCTGTGGTTCACTGAGGAATATACCCTCCATTCTTCACTTGCATATTTCTCATTATTAAATTGAATTACCAATGGTTTGCTTTTCAATATTCTTGGGGGTTTTGTCCTTCTCTTGTTTATTATACCAAATTTTTCAATATTCAGTTTAGAAAAAGATCAATTTTTGTTTTGGGTAGCTGCTAAATTCTAGTGCTATAGCTTCATTCTTTTGAAATCTTTATCCAGCAGAATATTCATGGTTTATTCTGTTCTTCTGTTTAGTTCATTTTCATTAGCACATTGGATCTCCTGGTAACTTGGCTGGATAAATCTCATTATTAAAAAGAAGGGAAGAAAGATTTCCCCATTCCTTTTTAATTATATTTTTTTGTCCTTTTCTTGATTCTTCACCTATTGGTTTTGACTTTCAACAAACTATGATTCTTTGTAAAGGGGAAATAGTTTCTACCATACAACATACATACTCAGCCTCCTTCTTGCTTTGTCTTTCTTGTGTTTGTTCTGTGCACATGAACACTGAGTAGTGAGTATTTCAACTGCATATGTTGTGGTGTGAACACTGGTTGATTAATAATTTAACTTGTTAATAGGAGTATAATGAGTGAACAATTGGGGGTGCTAAAAGTACGAGTTGCGCAAGGGAAAAGGTTGGTGATCCGGGATTTCAAGAGCAGTGATCCCTATGTGGTGCTCAAACTTGGGAATCAGGTAACTAGGATACATATTTCAGTTTCAACTTTTGCTTGTTTCTCTTGGCATTAACATTATGTAGCATGTTTTAGTCTCAAAATCTTAACATCATTTGTTAAACTGTAACAGACTGCAAAGACCAAGGTCATTAACAGCTGTTTAAATCCTGTTTGGAATGAAGAGCTGAATTTCACTCTCACAGAACCCTTGGGAGTTCTCAATTTGGTGAGTTTCCTGATATGTAGTATGCCCCATCTAGTTTACCATAGCATATTTAGAGCAAACTTATTTCTTCAGAATCAATTTTGAGTTCTGGCACACAAAAAGTTCTCTTCAGAATTGATTTTGGTTTTAGAATGAATTCTAAAAATATTTTCAAGCATACGTTTAGCGCACATTTGAATGCACGGTGGAAAAACACAGTGAAACCAGAATCACGTTGGAAAGAAGCAACTTTTCTGAGTTTTTGCAACTGTAGTTTTACGTCACTGTGGCTTTCCACAGTATATCCAAACATGCACTTAGTCTTTTTGGCTTTGAAGGTAGTAAAGTTCATTTTGAGTTCAAGGCACTATTTATTAGATGTTCATGTTGGATAACTGAGTTGCTTCTCTTACAGGAAGTGTTTGATAAAGATCTTCTGAAGGCTGATGACAAGATGGGAAATGCTTTTGTCAACCTTCAACCACTAGTCTCAGCAGCTAGATTAAGGGATATTTTACGAGTTTCTTCGGGTGAGACAACATTAAGGAAGGTGGTGCCTGATAGTGAAAACTGTCTTGTCCGTGAAAGCAGTATCAATTGTGTTAATGGTGAGGTGGTGCAGAATGTTTGGTTAAGGCTTCGCGATGTAGAATCTGGGGAGGTAGAACTGACAATCAAGTTGATCACACCAGTTGCTCCCTCAAAATAGTGCAGAAATTGCCAATGTCATCCTCAGGCTAGATCTTTAACAAGATCATAGTTGTAACATTTTATATGTAGTTGTTGAGTTTTTGCATCTGCTTAACTGCTTCTTAGATGTTTCTACCAAAAAAAAATTCCTTCATAGATGCATATTCTAATTAATTTAGCAGCTTGTTGGCGATTCCTCATCCCCATATATTAAAAGCCACTTGAAGCTTTTTTTTTTAAGGAAAAGCCACTTGAAGCTGCTCTTCCTGATGAAGAATTTGTAATTTATTAGTTCATTGGTTACTATGGTGTGTTGTGTTTGTGTTACCTTGTATTTAACAAAAAAAAGGAGTAGTAGAAAACTATCCCTTCATTTTAGTGATGAGTTCTCAAGCATAGGTTTTGGTGTAACTATTGATTTGCAGGTAAGTCAAGAAAAGGAAGTTATGATGTTTGGCTAGTTTATACTTCTAACTCTGCATTGTTAGTTACAAATTTACCCAAGTAGAGATTTAAGGAGCTGTATGTATGATTTACTTTAGGTTTATTACACTTTTGATCTCTTAACAACATACAATTTTGGTTCCATATTAAGTTTTTGTGTGTTGAATTAAATCTCAATTTTTCAATTGTCTCAATTTATACCCCTTCATCATTTTATTTTATTTTTGCTTAGAACTTTCAATTTTTTTGTTTTCCGATGGAACAAAAAAGAACTTTCAATTTTTCGTTTTCCACGGGAAAGTTTCACAAATTTAATCTCATAATGAAGGCACAGTAAAGAAGAAGAATATCCTGTAATGAGTCAAGTGAAAAGAAAAGTGTATATGATGGATGAGAAGGAAATAGAAGCAATGACGGTTAATTAGTTCTATGTTTTAAAGGTTTCTTTTATGCTAAATCGGTAGAAGAAAAAACTACACAAAACAAAAGTGAAAAGTACACCCTCTCAAAAGTGAAAAGTACTCAAGCCAAGATGGGATTTTGTATCTATCTCTATTTATATGTGTCAAGGGAGAACCTAATATGCACCATTTTTAGGTGGTGTAATTTTATACCACCTACTTTGACCGAGTATTGCAGATCAACACATTATTTTTTTTAAGAAAAAATATCATTAAAAATTTGTCATATATTAAATTTCTTTAAAAAAAGATGTGTTAATTTGTCATACATTTTTTATTATAAAGGTGTCAGAATGCATTTAGTGGCGGTTTAGAACCGCCACTAAATGCTAAGAAAAGGACAAAAAAAAAATATAATAGTGGCGGTTTGGAACCGCCACTAACTTCACCGGAATAAAATAAAAAAAAATAGCACCCCACGTGAATCTCTTCGCAAAACGCGAAGAGATAAAAAAGTGGGTTTTTCCCACCCTCAATCTCTCTCTCCCCTCAATCTCTCTCCCACCAAACAAGGTTCCTCCCTCTATCTCTCTTCCTCTCATCTCTCTCTACCCTAACTCTCTCCTACCAAACAATGTGTAAAAGTGGTCCACATTAGGGGTCACCATGTGTTAAATAGTGAGAAGGATAAACATAATATTTCACTTAACATTGTAATCTATATAATATTAAAACAACAACAGTTTTAAGACCCTATTAACCGAGGTGTCACTACCTCCAATTTTTTACATTATTTTATTCCATTCTCACTCCCTAAAATCTCTCCACGCGTCCCCTTTTTTAATATTTTTGATTATTTTATTCAGTCTTCATCTCTTCTCTCTCCCACTATCTCCTTCCCTTCGTTTTCTCTCTTCCACTATCTTCCTTATTAAATCCGCACCACATTGTTCTGTCATCTTCTCCCTTCACAAACCCCACATTTTACTTCAGCTTCCGCTTTCCAAAGAATCATTAAATGAGTGCACAACACTCATTACATCTAATACCGCTAAATGCACCAATTTTAAATTTTAAATTTTAAATTCAAAGTACCCTTTACATGTCCTCATTACAACCTACCCTTCCTCCAAATCTCCAATTCTAGGGCTCACTCTCATCTTCTTCACCATTCGCACTCCTCTACCGCTGCCATCCCTCCTTCACACAACCCTCATCCTCTTATACTAAAGCCAAAGTGAAGAAAATGGAAATACATATGTTAATAGGTTTAGGAGTATAGGTTATGTACGTAATAGCTAATTAAATCACAATACGTGCACAATGTGTGCACATGCACATTGTGTGCAACATATCTATCTATCTAACTATTATATATTAGGAATTGTAAAGCGCGCAATGTGGCGTAGCCATGTCAACCATTTACTACTACCTAAATATTCCACATTAGATTTTAATCTCACATGGCAACTCAAACCATCTCTTTCAATCTTTGAACTTTTCTATTCTAAACAACTTTTTATCTTCATAAGCATTTATAACTCACATATTCTTATGTCATTGAAAACTAACTTTAATTACAATTAAGGTATTGAAGGCTCAATGAGCAATAAGTTTTATCTTCTCATATTTTTTAACTCACTTTTCTCATAGCATTGAAAGCAGACGCTACTCACAATTAAGCGGCACATTCTTCAACAATGGATTCATGCACAAATTTGAGAGTTCAATAGTCCCTCCGTCCTCTATTATAAGTCATTTTCTTAAAGATTTTTTGGTACCAAATTATAAGTAACTTTACAATTTATATGAAGCATTGATTATTTCTTTCCATATATACCCTTATGCTTAATGCTTTGCATTAAAAGAATTATATTTTTCCACTTTTCAAAATATTTTTTGTTTCCAAGACCACTATCATCTAGAGATAGTTGAATATTAATAAGGGGAGAGAATTTTTAATGAGGGAAATTCAGGAAAATTATTAAAAACAACTACAAATTTATTGCTGCTAACTACTTTTAACTATTTTTTTTAATCTAAGAGAATTGGGTAAAAGTGATTTATAATATGGGACAGAGGGAGTACCTTAGAAAAATGGAATATCTAGAAAATGTTAGAAATAACAAATCCATGTAAGTCTTTCTCATGGTGGATAGTAAATAAGGTTGTATTTTTACACCACTAATTATCTATTAGACTATGAAAAATATTTCTTAACCATGAGATCGATGTTCAATCTTTGTCAATGAAAGAGATTAATTACTACTATCGACATTGGATACCAAGGCTCACCAAAAATATAAGAAAAATCTGCTATAACCAATATTGCTCTCTGTGTTCTTCTAAATCGTTACAATTACAATATAATGAACTCATTTTGTTTTAAATAATTATGATCTTACTCTGCTTAATTACTTATTTTATATTTTCAAACAAATAATATATAATATTTACTAAAATTTATAAAATATTCTCTTACACCGCGCATCGAGCGGGTTTAAGTCTAGTTTCATGATGAAGTCTCTACGGCTCTATCTCCACAAATAGCAAAACGCACTTTGCACTTGTAGTTTGCAATTTGGTGATACGTAAACCTGGTGCATGCTTGAGTGCCCATAAATTCAGGCGAGTGTAGGCTACATGAGTAGGGTGTACCAATAATTTATGAACACTTAATATGAAAAGTACTGACTAGATTTTTTTAGACTATTTACGTTATAACCCCAGCTGAATTTTAGCTTACTAAATATGCCCTTATTATTTTTAATAATTATGTATGTAAAATTTTAACACTGTTAATATGACTTTTTAAAAATTCTGGTAAATCAAAGAACCTTGTATGTATGACCCGTTATATGTGAGCTAAATTTCATCTAGTCACTCATCCTTATACACAATAATTCATAGCAAACAACATAACCCTCCAACCAAATAAAAAATGAATGCCCCGTAGACTAAAAGACCCGCAAAAATTGCAGATAGAAGATTGGAAATGCGGAACCATTAATCAACCCAGCTAACAGACTCACAAAAAAGAAATGGTTCACTCATGATAGGAAAACAAGACAAGGCAACCCAATTTCCATATCTTCTGATAACGAAATCGATGCAATTCAAAACTCAGAGGTGAAATTGGGAAGAACTGTATGAACCCTAAAATCATAGGCGAAATGAGAAGAACCGAACGAACCCTAAAACCAGAGGTAAAATGAATAACGGGATGGACATATGTGAATGAAGGTGAGGTAAAATGGGAAGAACATAAGGAACCCTAAAACTAGAGGCAAAGTGAATAACCGGATGAACATATGTGTGATGAAGGTGAAAGAAGGTGAAAAAATTAATCTTATTCTAGATCCAATTTTTTTCACCTAACAGAAGGACTGAATTCGAAAAACAGAATGTTCTGGGGTTAGTTTATAATTACAATAAACTTACATGGTTGATTCACAGTTTCAGGAAGAACACAAAATTATTAATCAATAAATCCAAGTGTAATTTTTCTATTGGTACATGTCACTCATGTACGTGACCCATAATTTTTTTGCTTGTACCGGAGGAAATGCCTGTAAACCTTCTCCTTCTCTAATTAACTTGAATGTTGCATCTAGTATCATATAAGAAGATCCAAATTCACAGCTAAAAATTTCATGTGAAGATTATCAGATACACCAAACCATAGAACCCATATAAACCAATAATTCACTCCCCAAGTGTATTTTACACGGAACCCGCGAACCTACTAGGTCCGGTTTCAATAGCGCTCTCATCTACATTATGAGCTAGGCCATACAATGTTAGTTATATAATACAAATAAGCATGGGTTTTGTTTTTCATAATAGCTTACGGAAAATAGAGTAAAAAAAGGTTATAATAGGTCATTCTTCTAAATACTTGCATAACCGTTTAAATAAGCTTAAATAAATTCAAAAAAAAGCTTAAATAATTTATTCAGACGCTTTTTTAATGAGTTTAATTTCTATGCATTGACAGTGTAATTTTTTTTACATAATAAACCAATCAGATTTCAAGAATGTGAGAAAATCTAGTTTTTTTTATTTAATTTCATTAATTTCTTTTTGAGTGTCAGCATGTTATCATTTTTAATCAGTTAAAGAAGGAGAAGATTTTACGTACCACCAAATTACAAACTGCAAGTGCAAAGTGTGTTTTACTATTTGTGGAAGTGGAGTCGTAGATGCTACATCATTAAATATGATGCACACAAAGTGCACGTATTGTGACTCTACTACGATCTACGTACATAACTTATACTCCTCATTTTTACAATCTGATTGGTTGATGGTGTAAAAAAAATTACATCGTCAATACATCATTTTTTTTCTTTTTTTAATCAATTATTGTAATGACTTACTTCACATAGTAATAAAATTAAACCCATCAAATGAATAAGTAATATTTAACTAACTAAATATAAAATTTTATTAAAAACTTAATTTATTTTATTCAATTTATTTTTTCTAAAAAACCCGGGGGCAAAATAGAGCTCATCTTACATTTTATTTTTTCCATTTCACATACACCATTCACCAAAATCCAAATTTAACTGATTTTACGTTCAAAAAAAAAATTAACTAATTTTTTTCAATTTTTTTTTAACTAATTTTACAAAATAGAATTCTGAGAAGGAGAGAGAGTGATAAACATTTTGCGATGAATGCGTTGAAGCTGAAGGCGGTGTCACCGACCACCCCTGACGACGCGGCGAAGAAGGCTGAGACGGTGGATCTCGGAAACGGAAGCGACGTCGTTTACATTCAGAGGCTTTTACCCTCCGACCAGTCATGGAACTGGTTCCATTACCTCGACAAACACATCCCATGGACCCGACCCACCATTCGCGTTTTCGGTAAAAACTTCCTCCAGGTCACTCTCTCATCCACAACAATTTCTGGGTTTCCTTCAAAATCTCATCTTTTTTGTTCATTCAATCTGTAAAATTTTATCCACTTTTTTTGTAAATTAGTGTAAAAACTG
Source organism: Lotus japonicus (assembly GCF_012489685.1). Lineage (NCBI taxonomy): Eukaryota > Viridiplantae > Streptophyta > Magnoliopsida > Fabales > Fabaceae > Lotus > Lotus japonicus. The sequence continues at coordinate 59,860,097 of NC_080046.1, read as the reverse complement.
TGTTTACTTTTGTGTTTTGAATGTTTATATTTGATTAGTTAACCTTTTGAAGTTATAGTTTATTATAGGCTAATGATCATAATGTGATGGAGTTTAGTTTGGCTTAATTAGTTGTTAATGTTATGCAATGCAATGTGAATTGTGTGCAGCCAAGAGACACATGTTATGTTGCAACTCCAGGATTGACTGAATTGACTTATAGTGGATATCAGCCACATGCATATTCTTGGGATGATTATCCTCCACTTAAAGATATCTTGGATGCTGTAAGAAATAAGAGTGAATGATTTTTAATCAATATTGGTTTTTGGCCTATGTTTGTTTGGGGTGTTACTTAATATTGCTTTGTACTTGGTTGGTTCTGTAGGTTCATAAAGCTCTCCCTGGGAGTAGTTTTAATAGCTTGCTGTTAAATAGGTATAAAGGTGGTAATGACTATGTTGGTTGGCATGCTGATGATGAGAAGCTTTATGGACCTACTCCTGAAATTGCTTCTATGTCTTTCGGGTGTGAGCGCGACTTCATTTTGAAGAAGAAGCCTTGTAAAAAATCTTGTGGTATGATTTCTTTTGCTGCAGCATGTTTGGTAGTTTCACATTTGTAAGTGTTAGAATTGATTCTCCACTGTCAAAATTAGTTTTGGATGTTGAAACTTTCAGTTCACAATTGATGTTAGTATCAAAACCAATTGTGTGATCAAGCTTCTTCTATCTCCCACGGTAGACATAATCAATTGTGGAGTTTTACACCAACATAAGTCACCTCACCTCACCTGTGAATCACTTAATAAGTTAATATCATAATAAATTTTACAAAACCAGTTATATCCACAGTAAATTCTGATAACACTTATCCTAACACGCACTTACTAGAGGTATCTGTCATTGTACTTCTTCAACCATGCACTCCAAATATTGTTATCTGCCACCTTATATTGATGTTCATGAACATATTATGATTTGGTGTGGACCTTGTTCAGATGGAAGTGATGAGCCTGCGAGCAAGCGATTAAAGAAGAGTAGCCATGCTGATCAGCATACATTTAGACTCAGGCATGGATCCCTTTTAGTGATGAGGGGTTATACCCAGCGAGATTGGATTCACTCTGTACCAAAACGTGCAAAAGCTGAAGCTACTCGCATTAATCTTACCTTCAGGCGAGTTTTTTGATTGGCTTGGGACAAAGGCCGGTTTTGGATTGCATTGTTGTAAATCTGCATCCGGCAGTTGAGATGAAATGCCTGGGTTTTGTGTCAAGTTTATATGAATATTATAATTTTGTTGGACTTTTGTTTAATGGTGAAGTTGTCTTCTCTAAAATTGCAATTTAAATAATTAATTACAAAATCATAGACGTAATAGGACTTTAATTTTTAAGTGAATTATTATAATTTTACATATTATCTTTTATAGTGCATATCTCACCTTAGAAAAGCAGCTCAAACATTCCTTATTTATATAGACTTTATTTATGTTTTCAAGATATTACACCGCCGGCAATTATGAGACTAATCTCATGAAGGCTCCAAGATCACGTTATATAGACTTTTATTTATGTTTTCAAGATATTCTACCGCCGACAGTCATCATGAGACTAATTTCATCAAGTCATCAAGCTCCAAGATCACGTTATATAGACTTTAGTCTAGCCCCTTATAAAGTCGACAAAGCTAGATTTATAAGAAAAAAATGATAGAGGTATCATTATTTTATATAGAGGGCCATCAAATCAACACTTGCACTTGCTTTCATAAAAATGTCCTAACAACCTCTATATACCCCATTAGATTAAACTTACCTAATACATATACTTCATAACCATAAACAACGACAAGGAGATGCATTCACTCTAAAATGGATGAAAACAATCCCATTAAAACTTTGACAGCTTAATCTCATTTGAGTTCTCTAATCTCTCTCTTTGTTATAAATTGTGCCTAAATTAAACATGTTAGACAAGAAACTCCCCAACCTCTTTGGTGGTTAATCATAAGCTATAGCATTAAGTGACTAGTTGTCACAATACCAGAGGACCTAACCATATTGATTATGTTAGAGGTTTACCATCACATGATGTATAACCCTTAACCACATAAGGATATATAGGCCGAAAATAGCTAACCTCTAAATACTAGGGATTAGCTGCACCATATTGACCCTTTGGTAAAAAAATTGTGGTGATCTTTCTAAGTCAGTATTTAATGTAAAAAATCCAGCATGGCTCTTTTGAATATTCCTTAATTTTAGCATACACCCCCCAATGCTTTCCAATTATATATAAGAGAGCTTCATTTTTGTATTTGACAACCATGTATGGTTGGCATTTTAGTGTCAAAACCACCTCAGATCGCTCTGCCCCCCAAGCTAAAATAGCATATAGCCAATTCTACATACATGCAAATTTAACCACCAATATTTTAGGACATTACCTTTGTTTTCAACGGTCTCAGAAAGGTAAATAAAAGTTGGACTTAAAAGGAACCCTCGTTTTCATCTTTGGTTCTTTTTGAGTTCCAACACCTTCCTTTGCAAATTCATTCTCATCTTGGTGAAAGGACTATTCAGGCTTCATAAAGGATCTTGAATTCCAGGGCCTTTCTTGAAACATCAAGCATTAAGGTAAAGTGTAATCATACATTTAGTGCATGTTTGTATTCACAGTAGATTTTCATGTTGGAATGAGAATTGATTCTGCGAGAAACTACTTGTAGTAGCTTTTGTGACATAATTGATGCTGAAAGATTTGAATGTGAATCCAAACATGCTAGTCCTTTTGAGTTAAGCTCTTAATATCTAATGCACTATATTATATGATGAAGCTGGTGAGGTTTGAAAGCATAAAATGTTTTGTTCTGTTTTTTCATATAACAAGATTTATCTTCACAATGCTCATTGCTATTTATCTTGCAGACACGGTTTGCAGGTGAGAAAAAAGAATACAATGAGCTTCAGAATCAGAGATAATCAGCCCAAAGATGCGAGTTCTCCAAGAGGAGAGGCTGCAGAGATTGACACAAGGGCACCATTCCAATCTGTCAAAGCTGCTATTGGTTTATTTGGTGAAGTAGCTGTCTCCAGGGAAAGACGTTCTAATTCTATCAAGAGAAGATCATCAGAGGTAAGGACTAGTTTGATTCCATTCTCAGTTTTTGAATTTAAAAACTATTTTTAGGAAAAAAAAATTAAATTTTGTTTTTCAAAAGAAGAGAATGAAAAAAAAAACTGTTTTAACTATGTTTTACAAAATTGAAATACATGCGACTTCAAAACATAAAACACCTCTGAGATTATTTGGAATTATTATATTATATGTCTCACATTTACTAGAGATATGACAAAAATAATTCTTATAAATGGTAGAGTTAAGTCTCCTAAATTCTAATATAATATCAGGGGTTATCCTAAATCCATTTGTTGGTGACCTCCTATATATCACCTCGCAGTCATGCAAGCTCTAGATGTCCAGCTCTGGGTGCGGTGAGGTGGGTTAGAAGACCTACATTGGCTAGAAATATGATTTAGATAGTCCCTATAAAGGGTAAAACAAGATTCACCTCTAAGCTAGCTTTTGGAGTACAATTAAGTCTCAAATTCTAATAGTGGTTTTAGTTTTAAAAATATAATTTTTTAAGAACAGTTTTTCAGAAGATGGGAATTATACTTGAATGCTTGATGGCATAGGCATGGCCATGCTGGCTAATTAGAAACTTACAAATTACAATAAATATATGAGTGCTCTTTGTCTTTGCACACAACTTGAGGAGATATTCAAGTTTGCACAAGTTGTTTATTTGCATGATTTTGTGATTGAGCAATTGTATCATTTTCATTGTGAATGTGTCATTTTTGTTCTGTTTCTGAGTTAGTAAATTGTGTGATTTTCTTGCAGAATGTACTAGAAAAGGAGACTCAGCTTCTCTTGGCCCAAAGAGAACTGAACAAGATAAAGAAAAAGCTTGAAAGTGCTGAGAATACAAAATCTAAAGCACTTATTGAGCTTGACAAGGCCAATGTGACACTTCAGGAACTGACAAAGAAGCTCACCAGTGTGAGAGAATCTAAGCAATCAGCAATGGAAGCAGCTGAAGCTGTGAAGAATCAGGCCAAAGAACTTGAAAGGGCACTATCCCAAAAAGCTATAGGATATGAAGCTTGGAAACAAGAATTAGAACATGCAAGAAAGGAATATTCAACCACAGTAAAGGAACTAGATGCTTCCAAGCAAGAACTCAACAAAATAAGGCAGGATTTTGATGCTGCATTAGAGGCAAAATTGGCTGCATTCCAAACTGCAGGAGAAGCTCAGCGTTCAGCGAAATTGAACTCTGAAAAGCTTAGTGAACTCTCAAAGGAAATAGCAACCATGAAAGCATCAATTGAACAGTTGAAGCTTGCCTCTTCACAGGCCCAAGAAGAACAAGCAAATACCATGAGAGAAAGAGAGGAGAAACTAAGTTATTACAAAAGTGCAAAGGAAGAAGCAGAGTCGAAATTAGTGGCTCTAAAGAATGAGTATGACCCTGAACTGACACAAAATCTGGAGGCCAAACTTGCTGAAACAAGTGCAGAGATTCAGGAGCTTCAAGAGCAGATGAAAGACAAACATGCTTCTGAGATGGATTCTGTGAAGCTGATAACTTTGGAGATTAAAGAAGCCACAGAGACACTGCAGCAAGTTTCTGAAGAAGAAACCTCCCTGAGGAACCTTGTAGCCTCCCTTAAGGAAGAATTAGAACAAGTGAAGAAAGAGCAAGAGGAACTCAAGGAGAAGGAACACGCAGCAGAAGCTCTTGCTGCTAACTTAACTGGTGAAATACAAAGTACCAAGGACGAGACAGATTCTATGGAGAACAATAATTCTGATGCCATTCATCAGTTAAATTTGAAAATTGAGCAACTTTCATTTGGGACAGAAAATGCAAGAAGAGAAGAAGAAGAAATGAGAACAAAAGCTCAAGAGCTGAAGCAAGAAGCTGAAAATTCCAGAGCTGTGGCTGAAGAAATGGAGCAGAAGCTAGAGGTTATCTTGAAACAAGCCGAAGAAGCGAAAGCAGCAGAGCAAAAAGCCATTGAGGAAATGAAAATGTTCTCTGACTCACAAGGTGGAAGAGTCTCAGTTTCAGATTCCAATGGTAAGATCATACTGACAGTTGAGGAGTTTGCATCTCTGAGTGGGAAAATTAAGGAATCTGAAGATTTGATTGAGAGGACAGAAGCAGCTTCCATGGCTCAGGTGGAAGCAATCAACACAAGGAAAATTGAAGTGGACAAAAAAGTGGAAGCTAATCTTAAAGCAATTGAAGAAATAAAGGCTGCAACAGACTTGGCTTTGAGGAATGCAGAGATGGCAGATTCTGCAAAACTTGCAGTTGAGGGTGAACTCAGGAAGCGGCGCAATGAAGAACAGAAAATGGAATCTGATTTTCAATTCTCAGATACTTCAAGGCCAATATCTCTGCGCAGCTAGAAGTGGAACCTTTCAGTATCAGATATGTTGATGAGTTCATCAAAAGAAACACAAGAAATTGCAGCATTGGCTTTTTGCCTTTCTTGGGAGTTGAAAGAAGCTCTTTCAACTGCATGATCATTCATGTGTCAGCAACATCCCAGTTTGCTTTGAAAGCAGTTTCAGTGTTTCCATCATCCAGGAAAAAAAACTGTGCAGATGTGAATGCTCATTGTCAACATTCTGGTTTCTCGAGTTCCTTGGCCCTTATAGAGAAGACTAAGTTTTTCCCGGTTTCAGGGGGAAAAAATTTAGATGTAACATGTTCTTTAGGTTTCATTATTTACAACCATATTAAGGTGAAGAATAGAAGCTTGAAGTACAGAAATAAAACGTGTAAATTCGTTTCATTCAACATGTTTATATTTTCAAAATGTAATTTTATTGTGTCTTCCTATTTATACTTTCGGTTTTGGTCACCAGAATTGCATTTCCTGAAACAAGTTCACTCGAAGTAAAAATTTGCCCCTTCATCAGCTTAAGTTTGAGGCCTGGTTACAAACATTCCAAACTGACTCTTAAAACAAAATTATTATTAAAACATGTTTTATAAGTGTAAAGACTAAAGACTAGCTATCCCACCATAAAAACTTTTGATAAATAAATAGTAAGGAAAATGAAGGAGAAGGTTTCTTCTGATTGAGTTTTTCTTTTCCAATAATAAAATAGCATATTTGTTCTTGTTTACAAGTCCTGTACTTCGAACATAAACTACTTAATAATTAAATTGTTAAGGCACTATGATGACAAAAAGCAAAAGATCAAACTTAGAGAAGAAACTTGATGGTAAAATATTATATTTGACATTTCTCTCTTGCATTGTGGCACAATGCAAGGCTTATTATGACTACTCCCTAAATTTCTCAAGCTAACATAAACAACACTAACTACACAGGTTTGGAATTGGATCAGATGGCAAAGATACCATTGGTTGTTAACTCATCGATCATCATTCCCATGGCTTTTCTCAAACTTATGTAGCTCTGACTCTATAGTCTTTGCAATGTTTGCTTCCTCAGCAGGAGGTTCAGGAAAAGCTACATGGAAAGATCCCTGCTTGATGGGCTCAACAGCTTCATGGATTCTGGATTGCTCCTTGATGTAATTGTAAAGCTCTTGATGGAAGGAATGATCCAAGGAATAGCAATTTTCACTTCCACTCTCTGCATGTTTTGATGATCCAGAGCCTTCTTTTCTAGAAAAATGTGGCAGAGACGCGTAATCCATGATCTGCATGCCAAACTTATTTGTTAAATTCAACTGAACAAAGAATGATGTAAAGGCATATGATGGGTTGCCATAGATTTAGTTGCCATTCTTTTTCTTAACAATAAAAAAAAGATCTACTTCACTTTCTTATTAATAGGAACTGAATAAAAAAGTGAAGAAATTTTCAAGAACAATAAATGCCTTCTCAGAAGAATGATGCTGTGGCCACTTTTAAAAGAAAAAAATATGCACTTAGATATCACAGAGTAACACTAATTGAGCATGAGTAAGTTCATGAATTTTTGAAAACCCTAGCCAGAGAAGAGCTTCAATGCCCTTGTCTTGGTTTTGAGAGAGAAAACATAAAGTCAAATGATCTTGAGGATATTCTAACAATAAAAAGGAAACATTTGAACCTGACACATCTATGAGATCTTATCCAAGGTTCTAAAACTCCACCAAAATAAGTAAATAACCAAAGCCCTCAACCCAAGCAACTTCAATTTTCCCCATGTAATAGGCTTCCGTTTATTTACATCAATTCTAGATTCATGCGGTGTAGACCTTATGGTGTTTTCAGTTTAGTTTGTTTTAAAAAAATGAAACATACAATTAGTTTCAAAGGCTTCTTGAAGCATAAAGAAGGGAAGGTTTTAAGGCAATGTACAGTCATGCATATGGTCCACTATGGTTGAAAGAAATACAAAGCATATGCCACAATCTCTTATCCGAGGAATTTTTTTTCCTACTCAGCATCTCTCTAGTATTCCATAACTACTACGTGGCTCCAGGAGCATGTGCTGTTAAAGAATGTAATCTAGTAGTCCTCATCCAAGAACAGGAGGGAAAACCCCTTACCTTCAACAGCTCATCTCGACCAGAACCTTGTAAGACTTGCACTTTTTTTCTTGTCCTCTCTTGCAAAAGTGGCTTCACAACCTGCCAATGCAATGTGCTCAACATTATCCCGGGTTCCAATAAGAGCTCAGCTTAAACCAACACAAATATCATACAAGAAACCAAGTCACATGGAATAATATCTTCTTACCTTCCAACATGCTGAAAATATGTATGGGGCATTTACAATGTAATAAGTATTTGTCTTCTCAGGGTAGTTCAGATCATCAATGGATGATATAATTGACAACAACTGCAACAGCATCAAAGACAACCCAATGAAGGAGATATTCAAAAACAAAACAAAGTAGACAAAGATTTTCTGCTTTATATATTTGTTCATGAAATATCAGCCGGTAACAATTCGATCTAAACTCAATCAAGTAGAGAAATTGTGAGTATCAGAGTATGTATAGTACTTCCAGAGGTCATGATATGTTAATTGTAGCTGTATACCTTAATCTGATTCAGGGCTGACAGCTTCAGGCCAGTCATATCCAAAACCTTTATACAAGTTGTAATAGGGCGCCCATGCTTCTTTGATGCAGAAGGCTGCATGCATGTGTCAAAACAAAAACAAAAATGAGACAGAAGTTAAACTATCAAGTTAACCACGCAACTAGAGAATGTTTAGGGGGTGCAAAGGACTAATACCAACCAAGATTACACGGTCACGATATTCATTAATTTGAATGTGAGACTGCACATAATAATGGACCTGCAATCATACAAAAACACGCAAAATAACCTAAGAATAAATTTGAGCACAAGGCTTTAAGATAAAGCAATATTGCTCCAAACAAACCCATGTTCTTTTTGCCTTTCATAATAAAATTAAACTTACAGATGCTTTGTCAAATGTACTAAGCCCAACACCAATTGCAAAGACAGGCAGACCCTAAAAAGAATGGCAGAGCAAGCATTAAAATTAAAAGAGGAAAGAAATATAACAAGAAACTGAAGAAAGTTAAGTAATTTTGTTAAATGATAATAAATGCATGCAGATATAGCCAAGGTTGTCAAAATCGAGGTCCAACCTACGATATGAGCAGAGAGAAAGAGAGAGAAACACACACGTAAGATGCGTGATCATAACACGGATTTAAGATCCTACCTTAGATGTAACATTATAGTCAAACAAAGGCATATACATATAACAAAAAAAAACCTCAAACTCACAATCAACATATAATCAAACTTCAATTGAAAATCAAGCGAAAGCAACAGCTCTCCGCTAAATATAGAGTTCAACCAAAACCATCATCCACAAACATGTTTGAACCAGCTGTTCAGCCATTAGCCACAAGCCATGAACTCTCATGCATGCGCACATCAACTTGCTTTACATATCAGTATCAGATAGATACATGCAGATACATCATGAATACATATCCATGAAGTATCCAATCTCTTATTTTAAAAAATGAATCTACAAATCTGATACAACATAGATACATCCCCAGGACTCTCCCAATATGGTTATTATCATATGATTTTCAATTTAGTTAATGACTTACTCTTTTTAGAAGCCTTGATTTTGTTACCATTTACTCTTCTTAAAAAGCCTTGAATTACGGGGTGAGGTCTTCTTCTGTGTATAATTATAACTCTTGACAACAGAATCATAGAAACGCAATGCCTCTTTTCTTCATTGCACTCACGAGACATACAAGCCATGAGTGAACAGTGTAGCAAGCAAGCTAGCAAAGCAAGATATATCATATATCACCCAAGCCCAACCATGAATCATCAGCAAGAACAAACCACCCACGCATGGAAGACAAATCCGATTCATAGGAAAAACCACAGAACAAAGATGACAAGAAAGTAAAGATGATTGTGCTTTGGACGTTATTGGGATCACTTGGTGTGGCAAAAATCGTAGAATCATGTCATCTGATGAGTATGATCATAATTTTGTCAAACTTGGATACAGCTTAATTTGCACATTTTGACAAGCAAATGCTTCCAAGCACAGTAAAGGTGAAATGAACTGAGAAAAGATTATTTTTAAGAGTACCTCTCTTGAGAACCCTGACAATCCTATGAGTTGTGAGTCACGCACTGCTCTGTATAGATCTTCAGGGATTATTGGTTTCTGAAAAAGTGAAGCACAAGCCAGGCAATTAGAACTCATTGGAACCATGATAAGGATAATCACTCAATTACAGACAAGCACCTAACATAAAAAATATGAACGGCCAAAAGAAATGTGTAAGCAAAAATATACAAGGATCAGTATAATGTAGACTTACCGATAATATGCTGTCAATCTCACTTTGCACTCTCCAGTTCAAACAATCAACTAACTGAAACGTCATACAGACATTTACAAATAAATCAGATGCATAGTCAATTTACAATAATGAAGTGCATATTTGCAAAGCACTCAACAAAACACCACGGTACATATCTTACCATTTTATGGGCCTTGGAAGCATTCCACTCCCTTGCTTTTAGAAACCGCATTAAGGTTTCAGTTACACATCCTTGATGAACATTCTGCAAGTAACAGAGATTAAATTTCAACAGAAGAGATAGAGTGCTTCTCTATTAAAACATTACAATCAGTTACTAAGCCAGCTAGATTTCACCAAACCCCAGTTGAAAAGTTAACAATTATGTGCAATACTGCAATTGATTAAATTTGCATAATTGGATCAGTCCAGAAACAGAAAGAACTTAATAGCAATACCAATCACATTTGTCAGCATACTCATACATATAAGAGGAGGTGTGAAACATAAGAAATGACCATCTTCTTCAAACTTGGTTCATACTTGAAATCAGATCTCAACCCCATCTTTTTACTGAAATCATTACCACACACATGATATTCACAATCCACAAACATAAATGGAAGAATGTAGAAGAATCAATGAACCAACAACATCAATGAAGCAATTAGTCACAGCAATCATGTGAATTCAGGGTTCCCATTCATGGCAGACAAAATCAGTTGAAAAAATCCCACATGCAGACCAGAACCCAGAAAGGACAGTAATTGACACAGTTCACAAAGAACTCAGATCAAGGAAACACCCAACCCAGGTAGTAAAGTTGAAGACTTTGGAAATGGTGACTGACCTGGAAAGTTCTCTGAAGTGGCTCCTCAACTAGCAACATGCATCATTGAGAAAGAAACAATTCAGAAATCAAAAAACCAACAAAAGGGTATCTGAAAATCATAGAAAGAAGAGATTTTGGCTCCACCTTGATCCATTAGAGCTTGAAGATCTTTGAGAGCATCCTGGGAAACAAGCCCCATTTTGATGAAGAAAATCACCAAAATCGAAGCTAAGGAAATGGGAAATAGAAAGAGAGTAAACAAAAGTTTGTAGCTTTAGCTTGAATCTCTCGATCCCGTGTTTTGCTGAGTGTGTTGTGTTACTGTCACAGACACGAGGAGACCAGAAAAGAAAAATGAAGAAATGAGAAAATCTATGATATCTATCTATGCTTAAATAGTGTGATTCCTTTTTATTTTTCACTTTTGAAAAAGATGAGAAAGAGATGCACCTAAGATTCAATTCAAGGAAAGAAAGTCATTCTCCACTTCCAACTTTTTCAATTAATTTTTTAAGAAAATGATATACTAAGTTTTGCACGAAATTAGTATGAGAAAATAAATAATCAATCACGGTAATGTGTAGCGTGATTTAGTTTTTTAATGAACCAATCACTATGCTTCACTTGAATTTTTTATGTAAAAGACAAATTTGTCCCTCGAATCGTATTTGTATCTCTTCACGTGTCGGTGTGTTGGCTTCTGCCTTGTCCTCTGTTTGACTCTGCCTCAGTGATGTTATCCTTGTTGGCTAGCCAACATCTCCCTGTCGTGTTCTTTGCGCGTTCTCCTTCCTCGGCTCTCGGACTCAGCTGCTACAGTGTTTCCCTATGAGCACCACGTCTTTTTTATATATAAGTAATAATGCACAACCCCATTTGCAAAAAAACTTCAAACTTCACATTAAAATTGTGAAACTCATCACTGATTCGATGCGATGATATGTTAGGGTTGTTTGCGATGGGTTCGAGAAGGGATGAAACCGTGAATAGGGGGTGCGGCCACCCTTGGCAACAAGAATGAGGAGGAGGCCAAGCCTCGTTCATTGAGGTATGAGGCCTGGAAAGTGGAGGTGGGTTGAAGGAGACTTTTGTCGACAATGGTGGGACTCGTGGCAGTCGTCGCGGAGGGCGGTGATGCTCTGATTAGACATGAGGTTGATGATTGTTAAGACTGACTCTCGATGGTGGTTCTTGGCCAGAATGGGAAGATGTAGGTTGGGTTGACGGTTCAGGAGGGTGGTGTAATGAAGCCCATAGATATCATGAATCTCGCCACATTTATAATGCAATGCTCATGCACAAAATACCTTAAATGATTCACCAAAACAGTAAAAGTCATCCTACAACAACAATGACAACCGCAACAGAAACACTACCCTATAATCATAACACTACTTCATAGCCACAAGACAAACCTAATGACTACAACACAAACGAAAAATGAAATGAATATGGCTTGCCTTGCGCGAACGTCGCACGAGGTTGGACACAATCTTAACCATTGCAATAGTTGTGAACGAGGCACGAGGTTGAAAAGAACCCAAATGCTCGACAACACTAATGACGACCAATGTAGGGAGAGAGCGATGAAGAGGTTTTTAGAGGTTGAAGTTTTTGATTAATGAGAGAAAGTTGAAAGAGGGACTAATCTAACACATGTATGTTCTCAATATTATGGATACAATTTTAGGCAACTATCATCTATATATATATATATATATGTAAAGCTCACTTGAGCTATAAGTATTAAATGCATTAATGATTAAACAATGAAGTTAAACATTTTTCAATTTAACTTTCAATATACATCCACTTATTATTAATTATGAATTAGTAATGGTTAAACTTTCAATTTCTCATATTTTAAATTAAATATTAATATTATTTAAATTTTAATTATTGATTACACATGAGGGAAATTTTAAAGTAATAATAATTGAAATTGACTAACTTTACATTAATAACAATATTAGATAGTTAATATTAATCTTTTATACTTCTTTCAAATTGTAAAGCTTTCTAATTTGTTATATAAGTTTAGGATTTTTTAAAAAATAATAAATAAAACTTATTACTATTTTTTACACTGCCTACTAAAATGTAAAAGTTACATTGAACCGTTGAATTAAAATTTTCCTTTGTATTAAATAAATTAAATTAAAACATTAAAAATTGCCTAAGTCATTAGCTATTCAATTACCTACTAAAATGTACAACTCAATTGAAATTTTGGTATAAATACACCAAAAAAAAACCTTTGTATTATATACATTAAACTAAACTAAAAACTTATCAATAAAATTTTCAAATCAATTAGTTGTTCAACTACCAACTAATTTTCGTGTTTGTTGTATAAGGAAGAATAAAACATGACAAATGACTCCTGAAACATAACACTTTAGTTCTCTAAAAAATGGTGAAAAAATAAACGAACCTAGACACTAAAATAAACAAAAACTACACTTTTATTTGAGGTAGGAAAGTTGATACGAGTTAATATAATAATTTAATAAAATATTTAATTAAATACAAAATATTTCAAAAAAAATATTAGTCACAATCATTTATTTTTTAATTTAATTATCATAAAAAATTTAATTAAATAATTAAGCAGTAAAATTTTCCTACGTTTGTATTAATATAAAGGAAGCAATAACAAATTTCTCTGTAATTAATATATTAATAATAAAATTAAATATTTTCAAAAGTAATTCAACTACCTAAATTGAATAATAATATTCATTCTTTTAGAAAATGGAAATATATTAGATAAAAAGATATCTTGAGAACACCCTCTCTCAAGTGAGGTAAACAGAAACGGAAATGAACATAACAAAGAAATTGAAATGAAAAGAAATAGAGCAGTCTAAAAAACATAAGAAAGCAAGCTGCCTAGAAGCTACAAAACATACGAAACCTACACTAGGAAAGCAGGAAACAAAAGTAGCTTGAAAAGAACATAAAAAAGCCACCAAGGACAAGGTGCACAAGCCAAAAGAGAACTCAGCAAGGGAGAGCACCACTACAACAAAACTGGTGTTTAGCGACGGATATTTTGCGGCGGTTACGCAAAAACCGCCGCAAAATGTAAACTTGAGGCACTTTTTCAGGCGGTTATGCAAGCCGCCGCAGTTTTCGAACAATTTTGCGGCGGTTTAGGTCAACTAGTGGCGGTTTTTTAGACATTTGCGGTGGTTATTTCAGAGGCGGTTCAACCAGGCGCCGCAGAATGATTAAATCAGGAAAACCTAAAATAAACCCACCTCACCTGAACCCACCACATAAGCAATTTCAGATCGCGTTTTTTCATCTCAGGAAATACCCACCACACCTTCACCTCTCTTGTAACACCCCGATTTCGGTGGCGTCACTTTAGTAACCAAAATAAACTTAATGCGGAAAAACGTAAATATTTTTTTTTTCCGATAATACTAAAGACAAGACTGAATTAAATAATCGCAAATGCGAAGACAACATAACTAATATACAATATAGATTACAGCCCCCGCTGTAAGTAGCTAACCACGTCACGAGTAAACCTCCAGTGACGGGTAATGAGAAAAGTAGCGCCCGTAGGCAAAAGGTACAGACCAAAAGAAAGGCCAAGTGTTCGCAACACTATCCCTCAATATGAGAATAAGCTGGCCCATCGGCCTAAAACAAGACCTCCTAAGTCCTACCAACTCTCTGTGATTCTCGTAAAGAAACCACACAAAAAGCTATAGGTGGGAAACTACCCTGTCCCCAAAGAAAACAAAAGATGTTCAGAGCTAAGACTCTACTCCTACACTAATCCCATCTCGAGGAGCTCACACCAGCACTAAAACCTACATGCTAGCATGATCGTCGTCCGAATTCAAAATCCAGAACGACCTAGTCTAAGTACACCATCCGTCCTTCTCTCGCGAACGCGATGCGCTCTTGTTCCAGCATCTCAACCCTAGTTTCCCCCGAAGGGTGAACCATCGTGAACCAGCCCGCCAAAGACATCTGACAAAGGGCGTTTGTCCGCCAAAGCACACACAGAAGACGCGAGGGTCAACTCCAAAGAATTATGTAAATAATAGCACCGATAGATACAGATAATAGAATAGCCACTTAGGCTTATAACTAGGGATAACATCCTAGGGTTGCATATTTCACAATGAATATAAACGCAGTAATAACAGATAGCATGCATCAAATAGGATTAACAATTATCAATCACACTCAACAACTAAGTCAGTATGCATGTTGCATGAAATGCAAATGACGGTTAACCCAGTTAACCAAATGCATTCCGGAAACGGATGGACATCAAACGGATCAATCCTAGCACCAGCAACGGTGGGACCATTTCTGCCCGCGTGCCTCTTACACCACACAAAGGTAGTCAGATCAGCCGTAACCCGTAGGTCTGCCATTTCGGTCTGCTACAAGAGTCGTCTACAAACGCTCTTACACGGCATTCCGGGTCTTATGACCATTTTGGAAACCAACGAGGTCCAGAGTACGTCCTGTGTTAATACCTCATTAATGTTGCATGAATGCAGGATGATTAGTCAAATAACGTCTCCGAATCTCACTCGACACGTCGCCACGTGTTCTAGCTAAATTAATGTCTCTAAAAACTTACCCTAAGGTAACAGTCGATTCTGCGACAAAATACATTTCTTCACAACAACACATAACTCATGATGATCTCCAAATCATCCGACTCATCTCCATCTGATGGTCAAAACTGCTCAACGAGCAAAGACCATCACATACTCGGAAACTATCAATTTCTCGGACTTATCCCCAGGATAGTCCAACAACACAGCTGCTCCAACAGCACAAGAGTATCCCGCATTCACAAGGTCTCACGCCTCAGTGAAGCTTCATGTTGTTCACGAGGTCTCACGCCTCAGTGAAGATCCATGCTTTCCACAAGGTCTCACGCCTCAGTGGAGTATCACGCATTCACAAGGTCTCACGCCTCAGTGAAGCTTCTCGGCTCATCCCTTGGATGGCTAAACAAACTGCTCAACGAGCGAATGAGTATCAACATACTCAGAACTCACAATCTTTCTCAACCCTTGGATCCGACGACACTTCTCGTTTTCCAAAACTAAGATTTGCATCCAAAGCTTCCTTTCGAGTTTAATATCATTATTTGAAGATTTAGAGGTTGTTTAATGTCTTATGAGTTTTCTTTACAAAATAATATCCTTTTAGTCTTATCGCAAATCCTATAAGTTCTCGGGATCTCCTAATCCCCAAATGACACCAGAGAATGTCTCGATCCATACAACACCACAACAAAGTCCGAATCTCATTCGTCCTATCAAACTTTCTCAAAACTCTCAAAATAAAATCGGCATGACCTGCCCGCTATTCTCACTATTCAGAATCTCAGATTTCATTGCAAAAGCATAATTAACTCAGCACAATCAACCAACATGTCATATATCAACATATTATGCAATAACCACGTAGCACTTAGCATATAAAGCATTGCATCACACATCCTAAATTACCCACATAGCACTTAGCATGTAATTCACCCTCAAAAACATTCAGTAGATGAATCATCTACATTGTCAGCCGAAGCCTCAGAAAACTTTTTTCCAATCAAACACAAACAAGTGCATAAACAGTAAACAATGTCGAAAGCATCGACCCTAAGCATTAACTAGAGATTCAGTGAGAAGCCCTCACCTGAAGATTCTCCAGGGTTATCTCCTAAAGCTCCTTCACAATCAAAGCCTTGCTCCGCTGGAAATTCCTCAAAATCACCTTTAGAGCAAAACCACAGAAATACTATCAGAATCTATCGGAAACTAAGCTATCAATACATCACTAAGGTTACACGAAGTAGTACATACTCCGAGGTACGATAATCTAGCGCGAAAGGACAAGTTTTCGAAAAAGGAATTTTCCTCCTCCTCTCCTATAGGGCTCGGCCACTTTTCACAATTGTGGGATTCGATTTTTCTTCGATCAAACTTGGTTCCTATGCTATCATTAGCCGTAACTAAGGGTATTCTAAACTCGGAAAAATTATCGGATCAAAAACTATCGCAGGGGTATTTTGGTCATGATTTTTAACTTAGAATTTCAAAACTGAAATCCCAAAAAGCAAATTTGACAGGGACGTCACCAACGACGTTTATGACAACTAATCCTACTAGCACTAAGCTAAGGCGATAGTTTTCAGCCTAAAGGTTGAAGCTTTACTCCAAAAATGGGTATTTAAGGCATAAATTGATTCCGGCGGAAATCCGGCGACATTACGGAAAATCTAATCCGGCAGAAGTGATCTTGGGCATGTAAGGAAGATGTTTAGAATCAAAAATGAAATATTCAGGATAGTTTTGCAAAAACCTCAAAACTATCAGCTCAGAAAAGCCTACAGAAAAGCTATGGAAAAAGCGATCAGAGGTAAGGATTAGCGACTATACCTCGAAACCTTGAAGCAGCAACTGATTAATCAACGATCAAGCAAGGATTGAACAAAATCTCTTCTTCTCCCTCCTCTAGCAAACTCGCGGCCCTCTTGGTGGAAATGGGTAAGATATTTGTGTTTTTCTCATTCTTGGCTATATATAGAGGTTGGCTAAACGCGGTAAAATGAAAGTTTCGCGAATCTGATTTTTCCGACTTCATTCTCCATGAATTCTAAGATATGTTTTGGCGAAAGAATTCCAAAACTAAAATGAGGTCTCCTTGTATTTTTGGCAACTAATGCATAGTCGGTGTAAAACTATTTTACCCGATAAGTTGCTTTTTGCATCGGATGTCGGAATAGAAAACTTCCTTCTGAAGAAAGATTGAAATCATCAAGAGAAATGGGTGTACGCGTGTAGAATCTTCATTTGAAGCTCTGAATAGAAAAAGTCTTCATTGTCGAGTGATTCTAGGGTTTTGAAATACCAGGGTTTCAGTTTCGGCAAACTTCCGATGATTGGAATCGGACGTTCGTAGATCCTAGAGTTTCGCCTCGAAACGATTGTGATATATGGAAAAAGAGAAGTTCTAACATTTCTCTGAAGATTTTTGGAATTAACTTCCATCGTGCCTATAAGTGAAAACTAGCTGTATACTAGGGTTTCTGACCTAGGTTTAAGCGTATAACGATCGTGCTATAACTTTTATCGATCATGATGCAATCCTTTGACTTTTCCTGAACTTTCTCCTTCATAAATTTATTTCATTTGGCAAACTCTTGTTCAGGTTTCCCTTCACAATACATCAACCCTAATCGTGAATAAGATTTTATTCACTTAGCATAAGCTTAAAAACTTGGGTCTTACATCTCTCAGCATCGCGATTCTTCTCAACATCGTGATTCTTCACTCCTCTCTCAGCATCGCGATTCTTCTCAGCATCGTGATTCTTCACCTCTCTTAGCATCGTAATTCTTCATCTCGCTCAGCATCGTGATTCTTCATCTCTCAGCGATGGCGAACACCTCAGAAGCAAAGCTCACGTAAATGGCGTTCCAGATTGAAGCTCAGTCATTGATTGAAGGTAAGCACTTCGTTTCATCTCGCGAATTGATCAGGAATTAGGGATTTTAGGTTTTAGATTTCAGGTTTTTGATTTGGATCTGTTTGATTTGGTTAGGAATTAGGGATTTTAGGTTTCAGATTTCCACATTCTCATCAAAACTGGTGTTTGTGCTCTCGGTTCTCAGTTCTCACTCAGATTTTGGTCTTTGATTGAAGGTAAGCACCTAGTTCTTGGTTTCAATTTCTTCTCAGTTGTGCTTTCACTTCACTCAGTGAATGTGGTTTCGTAACATAATAGCTTCTAGCGTTGATAGTTCAAGCGTTGATTGCTATTTTCTTTGAATTTGTACCTCTGTATGTTTCATCTTTCTTCATCCTTTTTCTTATCATTGATTGAGGCTTTGAAATTTGAGTTAACTAAACCAAATTGCTATATCTGTATGTAATGATTCCTGAAACCTTGGCACCACCATCACATCTGCTAGCAGCTCTAGTAGCTCGCAATTTGCTGGCATCACATTGGCTGAATGGAATGCCATGAAATCAGAATTGCAGGAGAGCAATGCGAAATTTCAAGCTTTAGAGGAACGAATGAATTCTTTCATGCAACAGTTTGGAGGTCAAGGGCCACCTAACCAGGTATTGAAGCTTTAGATTTCAAGTGTGTTCATCTTGTTTCAATGTTTCCCTAGCTCTTCACTGTTTTCTATTTCTCTTTCACTCTTATCTTTGTGACTGGACACTGGAAAAGTTGATCAATTTATGGTGATAATGCTAATGTGACCTTACTTCTATTTTGTAGAGTTAAGTACAAGTCCAATTTATTTTGTCATATTTAGTATTTTGCATTAATCCCCTATCCACACTTATTATGTGATAAACACTTATTTTGTAAGTTGTACTTGATCATATTATACTTCTATTTTGTAAGTTACTTTTTATGAATCCTTTAAATACATTTGGGTGGATGAAAGTGCTAGTACATTTGGCATATTTCCAAGGTGTTTGGAATTGGTTGATTTCTTTACTACTGTTTATAAATATTATAAGCTTCATTTTATTTAAAGAGATCATTTTATAAAGATTATAAGCTTCATTTTATTTAAAGAGATCATTTTATAAAGATTATAAGTTTCATTTTATTTAAAGAGATCATATTATAAAAGATTATAAGCTTCATTTTATTTAAAGAGATCATTTTATAAAGATTATAAGTTTCATTTTATTTAGTGATTAAATTAAATATATAATTTGACTTTTAAAAAAATTTGAAAAACTATTTTAAAACTCCCTGTAGCAAAAAAAAACTCACTGTAGAACTTTGCGGCGGTTACAAACCGCCGCAAAACAGAGGCGGAATGAATTACAGGTTTTGCGGCGCTTTTAACCGCCGCTATATACTGCGGCGGTTATTCCAACGCTTGGATGTAAGCGCCGCAGAACGGCCCCCGACGCTCGTAACTGCGGCGCTCGAGGAAACGCCCCAGTATACATTCTGCGGCGGTTAAAACCGCCGCAAAATGCTTCCAAAAGCGCCGCAAAATGGCTTTTTTTTTTGTAGTGCACGGAGAGACAGCCGAGAGATAGGAGCAAAGAGAATCTCCTCCAAGCAGCTGTAAACATAAAAATTGACTTGAATTTTGCATAAGGGAAAAATAACAAAAATTAAACTTGATTAATGACAAAATAATGTTATCAATAAATAATTTAGGTAAAATAGTTTAAATTTAAAAATAACGCTATAAGGTATTTACCATGAACTATAACGTATGTGTGTTTTATTTGAAGAAACAATCTCAATATAATTTTATAATCTTATTATATATTAGTAAAAATGATTTTGAGCAAACTTAGTAGAAAAAAGTTATGACCAAAGTTGAATAAATATAAATTTATTACATAATACTTAATCTATTTAATTTATATCTTATTATAGTTGAACAAATGAAATTACTTTATTTTTCTCGATTTTAACATGTGTAAACCTGTTTGGGAAATTGTGATTGTCCTTCCCAAAAAATGACTTTCTCAGTAAAAAGTATAAAAAATGGTAAAAACAACTTTTTTTATGGTATTAAAAAATTATTGCTTAATTTTTTTAAAATGGATTGTATTATGTTTCACATTATTAAATAAATAAATAATTAATTTTATAAAATGATATAATGCTGATTATTAAATATTAGTAATTAAATTTAAGTAATATTAATTATTTACAAAGAGAACTCCAATACTATTGAAAAGTCTTTTTTTTTTGAAATTATTGAAATGTTGAACACAATTATTATTTTTATTTTAAAATAATAACTATTTTAATATTTATGTAATAATTTAAACTATAATCATTATTATATAATGTTAAAAAAACCCGTGCAACGCACGGGTATATTACCTAGTTGTTTGGTAATTCACGACTTAAGGTTAGATTCGATTAATTAGTGATTAAAATTCTTAATTGGTTGAGGTGTAGGCACTTAATGTCACACCACCTCATTAAATGGCATGTATGAGATCACATCATCTTTTATCGGACGTGTAATTAACTCGGGCCATAAAGGAGACTGAAATTAGAAAATACAAAAATTAAGGAGACCCAAACGAAATTTTATTTCAATGATGGACTAAATTCGGTCCACGATAAAAAGATATTTAAGCCAAATTGTTAATTAACATTTGGGTGAGTAAAGTTTTGTAGTACTAAAATTTGGCAAAGACTCCTTTAACAAAGGCTTCTAGATCTAAGGTCTTCAAGGTGTCCAACACTTTCCCACTTTCCGTTGGTAATATGTCATTTTTCACCAATTAATTTTACACAAGAAGAGCTGGTGGTCATCAATAAGTTTGCACCGTTCATTTTTGTGGTCCCACTCTCGTAGATCTGTATTTGGACCGTCCGATTGACATTATATTTATGTTCTCTTTTCTATAAAAGGAGAATGCAATGGAGGACTGGAGGAGGCATAACCATGGGCGGATCTACTTGGAAGTGAGGGGTTCAGATGAACCCCCTGAACAAATTTTTTTTGCACTTACACTCCTATATAATATATTTTTTGAACCCCTGAAAATTTAAAATTATACTAGTAGACCAAGTTTTGCACCTATTTGCACTAAAGACTTACCATCACTTACTCCTCTCACTCTCTCACACACACGCGCACTCAGCCACTCACCATCTTTCTCTCGCTGCCTAAGTCCCACTCAACTGAGATGTGAGAACTGCAATCAGAATCATCGTCTGCAAAATAGTTCAATCTCAAATTATGCTTCCTTTGTTTAATTTTTCTGTTTCGATTTAGATACTTAATTCTTGAAGACAATCGAATTATTCATTTATCTAATCTTTACTGAATTGGAAACGTTCGATGAGAAAAATATATTTTTTCTGGTATTTTCAGTTTAGATTTCTCACCTCAGTTGGTCAATTTAAACTAAGATATTTTGCATGTGCATATATACATAAATATTAATGAATCATACATACATATACATGTGCATATATACATAAATATTTGCAGATATAAAATTTCAAATGACAAGTATTTTTTCCTCTGTTTTTATTTATTTGGGCTGCTATTTCCGTTAGTAAGTAAAATGATAAGAGAAAGTCGTTTTTATATATTTCTACAAGTCTTATGTAAGATTTAACTTTATTCAGTTTTCCTTTGATTGAGGGGAGAAAAGGATCGCTACTGCTAGTGTAAATTGTTCAACGATTTCATAATATGAAATCACGTAGATGACAACTATGACTTGCATAATTTCTTATGTATAAACATATTAAAGTTGTTTTTAATTATATTTTTACCGATGTTTTCATGTGAAAAATTTGAACCCCCTAGTCAGGGGGTCCTGGATCCGTCACTGGGCATAACTCATGCAAAATTACAGCAATATTGTACTACTCTAGAATTATTAATCATGAAATAAGGCCTTTAGAATAACCAATATTATTCAGCTATAAAATAACGTTGTTGGTTAAGTAACTAACTCAAAATGGAAAAGATGAATGAGGGATATTCGCAGTCGTATTGGTCCATTTTAACTAACCAAATAAGCACAAAAGGAAAATCACTTGGAACATGTTGAGGAATGAGGAATGAGGAATGAGAAGATAAACAGAAAATGGAAGCCATGTGTAAATCACGATGCCCCTTTAATTTGGACTATAAAATTGAACATGTTCATCTCTTGTTGCAAATATTGGATATGCATGCATGCTCGTCCTCCAACAACAGTACACGAAAGTTTCCATGTAACCAGTGATTGCATGATCATGCTCCACCAGGAGTCCACTGATGTGATGTCATGCCTCTCATCTCAAGCTCTGTAATTTTTTTTATAAATATTACTAATAAAAATAAGGATACGAGAATCCCAAACACTTTAGACAAACTTTCAAACATACATATAATTTTCTACTTTATAATTTGCGATGATAAAAAATTGCCAAAAAAATCTATTAAAATTAGGGAGGCCTAACTCAATTTAAAAGCTAGCTCAAAAGTTGATAGTTGTTTTAGCTACCTTTTATATATAAACACTTGTTTGGTTACATCTCTAGCTAATATGAGACTTTTAACAAAATCGTATGTCTAAAGGTGTGTGTAATTACATATGTTTAAAAACCATAAATATAAATAGTATGTTTTCACTTCTCTTATCTCATAACTTCATTATGCGAGGTATAATTTTTACTTTATTTTTCATACAAGTTTCTTACATCATTTATACTCTTAAGTTATTGATCTTATTTAATTGTAATTTTATTTTATTTTATATGTAATGATATAAAATAAATTGTGATAATTATTGACATAGTTTAAATTTGTTGAGATTTTTCTGGAAGTTTATGGTATTGCATGCATGTTCTTTAACTTTGGGTTATATAATAACTCAAACCAAAATATAATCCACCTAGAATATTGGACTGACTAGTAATTATAAGAATATGACTACTACTATGTTAATTATCAAATTAAAAAGCTAGGAAATAAAATTTAAAATGGTGCCTAGGAAAAAGAAAATCTGAAAAAAAATTAAAGTACGTAAATGAGATATATAAGTACTCTAGACAATCTAATAAAGCTTTTACTTTTGGGAAAATCTCGTCTTTGATGTTGCTCTACGTGTTGGAAACTTTAGTGCGTGCGTGTGCTTTATATATGGCTTTTAAGTTATCTTCTTCCCAAAGTATATAACATGCATTTCGATTTTAAAAAAAAGTATATATATATATATATATATATATATATATATATAACATGCATTTCGCCATTTGTCGATGGTTATGGTTCAATATATTAGCTCATGCATGTAAAGGAGCTCATTAGTTCAATATATGATGAGTTCAAATTACCACTACAAGAAATGGTGTTATTAGTGTCGAAATTTAGCGTCGGCCCTTTCCCAATCGCTCCTTTGTTGCACCTTACCATCAATCTCATCCTAGGTATACCTCCTTCGTTGCTATGAGCTACCACCGACCCTCGTCATGGAATATGGCCCTCCTTTCGGCGGCCCTCATCCTCCCTATCAGAAATGATTGCTCTCACCATAATTGTGGGGGATCAACACTACAAAAAAAAACGTTATTTAGCGGGGGTTTTTTTTGCCTTTAGTGGGGGTTTTCAACCCCCGCGAGTTACTTAGCGGGGTTTTGAAAAATCCCGAAGTTACACTCCCCACAAATCATTAACGGGGTTTTTCAGCAAACCCTGGTACATGCATATAAATTTAGCGGGGGTTTTTAGCGGGGGTTTTAAACCTCCCTTATCTGCAAGCATTTTTTAACGGGAGTTTTCAACCTCCCTTAAATGTAAGAGATTATTTACACTGTTTCTATGTCATTAGGGACCTCTAGCATCTCTAGATAACTTATCATCCCTCATGAAAATTGAAACATAGAATGGTCTAGAAGTCTACTTACTTACTTCTAGGAAAAGTCTGCAAGCTTCATGATAGACAACCAACTTAACTAATTGGTGATAGTAATAATACTCAAAATCAACTAAATGTGCAAAAGTACAGAACCTCAGTAAGAGAGCATTTCTTTGTTATACTACCATGTGCAAACCAAGTTCATCTAAGTTAACCAATAAATACCTACATATATTGACAGAATAGACAAGAGTTAGATAAATACTTTGCTGAGAGTTTCTTCCAAAATACAGCAGCAGCAGTTTGAATACTTCATTTCGTTTCCTCTTTCGATCCATCTAGCTTAAGCATATCTCCATTCATTCACAACCCCTAGATACATGAAAAAGAAATATTGAATGAGTTATTAACCCATTAATTAATTCTTAAGAAACTGATATGTGAAAACTAGTCGTAAAAACCATACTTGGAAAACCGGTGACTTCACCGGTGTTTGCGGCATATCCCACTAAGATCGTTGGTCTGTTGTATCAAGGAAAGTAGTAGGTCGTTGAACTTATCGGCTAACATCTCAAAGTCTTTCATCTCCATCTCCTTAACCTTCATGAGCCCCTCATCCAATTCCTTCCAAGATGAATTAGATAGTGAGATAGTAAATAGAGAGAGAGAGAGAGAGAGAGAGAGAGAGAGAGAGAGAGAGAGAGAGAGAGAGAGAGAGAGAGAGAGAGAGAGAGAGAGAGAGAGAGAGAGAGAGAGGTTTAGAGTGAACTGAATGAACTCTTCTCTTGAATTAACACTGTGATTTACAACATATATAAAGTTTTCAACAGTAGCTAACCATCTAACTGCCTCTAACAAATTGATAACTCAGCATAACAAAAATTTATGGTGATGTCATCATTCAGTTACATAGAAATCCATACACACTAGACTAACACATTAGTATAAGGTAAGATTTTATAATTTGCTGATGAAAAGTGTCTATCTCATTTTTTAACTAGGCACATGAGCAATACTTTCAGGGCATCTATAATCTGAAAAATTAGTAAGAGTTCATTTTAAACTTTTTTTTTAATTTATCGATTTGAACTAAAAACAGTTTTTAAATTGCAAAACACTTTTATAAATGACATGTAGTACTTTGGTCAGAGTTAGGAACTTAGGATGTGGAATAGAAGACTGGCAATTGCAAACTGGAACAAAGTGAAGTAGCACCTGAAAACAGGATACACAGTATCCATATAGGCTGGTTCATTACTGGAAGAGAATATACTAATACCAGACAATCTTCCATTCGTCTCCTCATCCTGGCTGTGTTCATCCAACTTATTTGTTAACAAGTCCAAGCAGTCACACATACTATCACAAAGCAATGAGAACTGAGAGAATATTAGGAAATGAAGCCAAATCATATATACTCTAACATGTGCTGATTTATTTGTCATTTTTTAGGCAAGTATGAGGATAAAGTTAAATTTGTCCCACTAAGCTTAAAGTGGTTCCATCATCAGGAATCTCATTATAATAGTGTATATTGCATAGTTGTTACATGGAAAATGCAAAGTGATATCATCCATGTAACAGGTTTATGAAATTTATGCTCTAGGTTTTATGAAGGTAATGAAGTTAACCTGACTCGCAGCCTCAGTTTCACATTTTTTACTAATAATTGCATGTCAAGGGTTAAGTGTACATAACCTGAATCCAAGTAAGCAACATTAAAACATTTTTTACTAATGCTATAAAAGAAACTACGGAATCATGGAAATTCATGTATGGTGCCATATGCACTGGTGGTCACAACGATAAGCTATTGGCTTTGAAAGACAAATCAACTCGATGAAATTTAAGTAGAAACTATATCATGAAGAAACAATGGATGTACCCAAGCTTCCAATAGACAAAGTCATAGCTTAGAACCTGTTTATCCACCATGTGGAAGTTTCAGTACTCATTATTTTGTGAGTAATAGTATTAATAGGATATGTCAGATTTCATCAAAGCAAACATGTTAACTCACAAGTCTAATATTTCAGCTATTTAAGATTTGACAATCATTCAAGCGACAAATCGACATAGCATATTCAGATTTTCATGTTCCATTACGAGTGACAAAAACCATCAAATCGACATAGCATAAGGAAAGTTAGATTGTTCAAACCCGGAGTCCCATTTCAATCCAGCTTCTCAGCGTTCTCGGAACACCATCAGCAAGCATCATACTGACTTGATTCGCATCAAAAAAACTCAACGGAGACATGAAGGGAAAGAGAGAAAACCAGTCAGGAATTTTGTCGAACAGTTTATAGGCATTAAAACTTCAATGGTAATATGCTTATAAATTCAGGCAATCAATTAACCGAACAGTGTGTATGCCTCAGAAACCAGGATAAAAATACCAAGAAAATTAGGTATCTACTCCCAACGCAAGCTAAAAATTCCATAGATAGTATCAAACAATTTTCAAATGATTCGAAACTGTTACAACAGCAACAGCGAAGGTTGCAGAGAGAATCGAAAACGCATGCAGCGAAACCAAATCAGAGAACAGAAAATGCTGAAATTGAAGGAACGATTGACGAAGAAAGAGGGTTGAAGAAGAATGAACCAACCT
Organism: Lotus japonicus; assembly: GCF_012489685.1. Lineage (NCBI taxonomy): Eukaryota > Viridiplantae > Streptophyta > Magnoliopsida > Fabales > Fabaceae > Lotus > Lotus japonicus. The sequence goes on along the minus strand of NC_080046.1, from coordinate 59,833,450 downwards.
TTGAGCAGTGAAGCCATGAAACAGTTGAGCAGTGAATCGAACTCAATCGCTCTTCAAGAACTGATTCTGTGCTCGAAAACAAAAATCCGTGAGAGAAGAGAGTGAACGATCGGTGAGAGAAGAGAGTGGAGAAACAATGATCGGTTGCTAGATCTAGGGTTTCATGGTGAGAGTTGCAGAGAGATGAGAGGTGTGAGTCGTGAGAGAGGTAATTAGGAAAGGGATCTGAAATAAACGAGGGAAAATTAGAAAAAATCCGTGAGTTAATTACGGGGTTTAGTAAAACCCCCCTTAACTTTAAAAAGTTAACGACATTTGCGGGGGTTTCGGAAACCCCCATTAAAAACCCCCCACTAAATGACAGTTTTTTTGTAGTGCAAGATGAATTTATCACGGTTCGACTCAGCTCTGATACCATGTAAGAAGTGATTGCTCTCACTACAATTGTGGTAGATCAAAATGGATTTATTTATAGTGATATGATTACAAGGAATATTCCAAAAGAATGCTTGAAAACAAAGTAAAGAATAGTAACATAATATTCCCTAGAATAATATGAGTAACTAATGTATCCTAACACTCCCTGAAATGATTCAACCTATTCCACTTGCCTCCCTCCTCTTCCGCCACCCTCACCTTCTCCCTCGGCCACTAGATCCACCACCATCACCCTCTTCCTTGGCCTTTCTTCTGCCGCTCGGCAGTTCCCATCCTCACTCTGCCGCGAGCCGTCGATCCACCAACAACAGTTGTATTGCCTCATGGTCGGGATTTCGCTTAAATTTTGATATTCAAACTCATCTAACAAGTTATTTGTTGATCTTTATGATGGACTTTTCGATATTCGTTACCGCATCAAAGCCATATAACATATGATCGAGTTGGAGATGCGCCAACCACCGGTCGCCTCCAACTAACATTTAGTTTCAATTTCATTTTACTCATTCTAGAATATTCCTTAAAATGGATCATGCCACTTCCAAGCATTCCTTAATTAGTTTAAGGAATCTAGCCTTCATACAATGAAAAAACTATCTTTTATTGTTTCTTCCGTCTAAAGATCTTTCCTACCTCGAACAAGAAAGAATTATATTCTTGGCTAGGATAATTTTCGTCCTGCCATCCTCCTTCATCAATTAATCATTCCTTGCCTTCCCCTTTTTCATTAAAATACCAAACAAAGCATTCTTTCTATTTACTAATTATCTCAAACCAAATACACATAAAATCTACTTATTTCTTCACGTATTTTATTTCACACATTTGTTTCACTATTTTGCTTTCACACTATATGCTCATAAACTACCAAAGAAGGCTGACAATGTTGTCTGTTTTACATTCAATAAAACTCTATAGGCAAACCTAGCTAGCTAGACCCTCGCAGTGGAGGAAAACAGGCAAATAACAACTTAAGTACTAGTCATATATATGCCCATGCTCACGATTGAATAGTCCTGTTGTGTGAAGTGTGAATTCCCAGATCACACTATTTTGTGATAAAAGACAAGGTGATTGTGTGGCATGCATGTAAGCAAGCAACAATTGCGTACAAGTTTACAAAATACAATAAGTGCGCAAGTGACCAAATTTGTCAGCATATTCATTATTGATTTAAAAATCCATAATGAAGACAAGTAATTGTGTAAAATGACTCACGCTGTGCTACACCAACCTGCCTGCAGAAAATTCAATTTCAACGCATTCCGATACTCTATATTATATACACATGATAATCTATTATTGATCTCATATTCTCATTGTTCAAGCTGGTTAATTAATTGATGAAACCCTTCTATATATCTTTTCAATATACTCCGAAATTTTAAAGTAAGCTCATGCATGCAGACTAATTTAACTCCTTATTACCAGCTCAATCCTAGTAAAACTGAGACATATACTTTTTATACTTCAATTAATTTAATGCATTGTGGGATTCAAAGGTTAGATGAGGTAATATATGATTGATAGTTGATTCTTATGGAAAAAAAAGTAGCCTACGGCTAGTCTTCTTGTTAAAATAACTTCAATAGGCTACTTTTTTTTTTTGAACGTTGAGTCTTCTTTTTATTTTGGTAAGAAAAATTAGTTATTACTATAATAAAGCAGCTTCCAATTGGGCTTACTTAGGCTACAAAGGGTTCTCGGCTGCATAGTTGGGCTCAACTAATAAAAGATGGACTTGATTAGTTATGTTTGGATTGAAAAAAAAAAGTTGTATTGGATGAAATAAGATGACTAATTTCTGCCCAATCACACAATAATTGGTAGTCATGAAATTAATTTCTTCGAAATTCTAATATCACATTTTATTTTACGGAATTCTGATATCACATTAAACAGACATAAATCTCTCAATAAATTCTTTATCATAATCATACACATTACCTAGAGATTAAACCACCAACTAAGATTAAACCACCTACTAATTAAACAACATTTTACAACAATATATATTAAACTGAAGTATCATCGATCATATGTAGACAAGATAAAATACAATTTTATTTGAATGAAAATGTAAGAATTTGGATATTCTCTTAGTTTGGAACTATCAAGGTTACGTATCATGGACGATTAAAAATTGTTTTGGAATTTTATCGCTATTCGAGTTTAGATTTTTTTTATGAAATGGAGTTTATATATTTTCAACCAGCTTAAATATTCGTATATACTACTTAGGTACCTTATTTTTGCTTGCACTGCTCCTCTACCATAGATTTAGTTTCTTTTTTTTATTCTCCTTTATTATTGAAACAAAATTGTTCTAGTTGTATTTATTAAATTGAAATTCACTTTCAAACGGCTATCTTCACACAAAAATACAAGTTTGCAACTAAATTTAATGGGAGTTTAAAAAAAATTATGGACAAAAAATTGGCTGGGTTCGGTTTAGGCTACCGCTACCAACCAAAGCACACTTCCGGAATCATGAGTTACTTATAGAAGAAAGTACAAATGTCTATCAACACAACTCTTACACACACCCTTCTCGGGGAAAATAAATTAATGATGAAATATCATACAATCATTAATTTATAAGTGAAATTTACCCTATAATGAACAAAACACTCACAAATATGTGTTGTTTGCAATTATTATAATTTATAAGTGAGTGCTTGAACCCTTAGATTATGTTGGATTGTTAATAATATATTTAATTTTTTTTAACTTATAACACACTCAAATTAAAATTGCAACAACAATTTCATATTAAAAACTAAAATAAAATAATGCACTTCGTGGTAGAAGTACCAAAATTTATTCATAAAAATAATATTAATGTTTTATTCAACCGTTATGACACCAAACAACGGCGACATCTCACTAATACCATATTTTTCTCTTTATCTCTCACTTCTTACTCTTTATATGAAATCATATATCGCCACTATTTTTTTCTCGTTCTCTTCATTTCTCATTCTGATTGATGTTTTCCTAAGATTCTCCTGTCTTCAAACACAAGTAAAATGAGTTATGGTTTATTCGCACTTCACACTACTAGAAAAAGGATTTTTCACATCAGGGTTTTCACATCAGTTGATTAAATACCTGATGTGAAAGGTAATGCGGTGGCAATTTCGAAATTACAGTGAACTTTTATAAGACTTTTCACATCAGTTCAGAATATGTCCGATGTAAAAAATAATTAGTAAATATGTTTTACATCGGTTGCTATAAAACCCGATGTGAAAGGTTAAAGCGGTGGCATTTTTGAAATTTTAATGAATTACTTTTCACATCAGGTATAATACAACCGATGTGAAAAGTCCCTCATGAAGTACTTTTCACATCAGATATAATACAACCGATGTGAAAAGTCCTTCATGAAAATTAAACCCAAACACATCACAAACCTAGCATTCTCACACAGAAACCCAAAACAAACCCAAAACCCGATCGTAGCCTCACCGCTCTCGCTGCATTCGCATCGTCGCCTCACCGCCACTACTCACCGCTCTCGCTGTCACCGGTCCTCGCTGCCGCCGCTCTCGCTGTCGCCGGTCCTCGCTGCCGCCGCTCTCGCTGCCTTCGCTCTCGCTGCCTTCGCTCTCACTGCCTTCAAGGACCTTGTTGTTAGCTTCGTTCAGCGGCGAGTTGTTAGCTTCGTTCAGGACCTTGTTGTTAGCTTCCTTCAAGGACCTTGTGAATTCGACACAACCCTTTCTTCCTCTCATTACGAAAACAAATATCTCGCGCTCTAAGCTTGAAACCTCACCAGATCGAACTCTATCTCTGGCGCGGCGTCTTCGGTTTCGGTTTCTGGAGCTCTGTTTGACACTCCAGGCCTCGACCCCTCTCTCCCTCCCTTCAAAGCCTTCGTCAAGCAGATCGTGCAAGCTTTTCTCGAAGAGAAGCAACAACAGCTAGATGAAGAACAACAAGAACAACAAGGAGTTACCCAGGACAAGGAGTTCGATGACGATGGCGATCTCATCATCTTCAAGGTCTGTTTCATCTTCACACTCTGGTTATTTTTTGAAGCAATGGTTGCTTAGGTTGAAGAAATTTGATTGTTTTCCTGTTTGTTTTGGTGGGTTGTTTCAGCTTTCGGAGAAGAGGAAGGTGACGATTCAGGATTTCAGAGGGAAAACACTGGTCTCCATTAGGGAGTATTACAGAAAGGACGGCAAGGACCTACCTACTTCAAAAGGTGCTTGTATTTTCAATTCTGCTCTTTGCATTCCTAGAGGAAAAACAATTTTGGATTGTCGGTTTTCAATATTTTCTTTCTTTGTTGAAATAAGGATATTTTGGGAGTTTATGTTATGTTTTAAACATGTTCTAATCCATGACTTACTATAAACCCTCGCTGTTGGCATTGCAAACTCCCAGTTGAGAACTTCCTTTGTAGCTTGGCATGAAAATGTTTGTGCACATTTGAGAGTATCTACTATTTATCTAGGGTTGTATTCTTGTGTAACGTGAAGCATTTCCCCTATACTAGTGTGATCAATAATTTATGCAATCTGCATTTGTATTGTCAAGTTCATGCTCACTGGCTGTCTTGCTCATATGTGATTCAATAGCAGGTCTTTTCACTAAGAAATACAGAAGCTTCTCTTTTTATACAGATCACGCCTCGAATGATTTTGCCACTAAGAAGGTCAAGGTAATATATTTGAAAGTTCCTGAATGTTTAAACGGTCACTCAATTTAGTCACTACAATCAACTTAAACTTCTGTAACTTGACTGATGTTTTATACGTTCAGGGACTTGCAACTTTGCAAGTATTTTCTTCTTCCAAAGACATACTTACTAGCGGCAAAATCTTTTAGGGAACAGATTGACCATTAACACAGTTTTCAATTTTTTGAGCTGTACTTCCTATACCTATAGTTTCTAGTTATCAAAATTCAATTATCCTCATTGTGTTATTCATCCTGCAGTTATACACTGGTTCCGTCCTCTTTGTTTCTTGGGTTTTTTGCTTCTATAATGTTGGTTGGACAGGTACATACATGGAAACATGTCTAAGTTCTATATTTTCTTCAAATTGTCATTAGCCTCTTGTATCTTTACTAATCTAAGTTTGGGCTTTCAGGGAATATATCTCACTTCCACTGCACGCAGTCATGCTAAAGATAACAACTTGCATGAAGGTGCACTAATTGGCGACTTCAATGGGGAATTCTGGAGTGTGCACTACTAGAAAAATGAATTTTGGCATCAAGATCCATAGCTTTCTACTTTTCGTTCACCCTAAACCCTATGTTCAACTCCTTTGATGATTTTCGTTAAGATTGGTATATGGGTCAGATAACAATGTTCATTTTCAGTCATCTTAGTTTCTCATTTGCTTGTTTGTTTAACTGGTTAAGTGCTGACCATTTTTTATTTTTTATTAACTTTGAACTGTGCATTTGTGTCAATAATGTGCTTTTTTTCAAGTAATTTAATTTTGCATTCGTTTGTTCGTTTAGTTGGGTAATTCAAGTCTGATTTTTCTTGTTGATTAATTGAACTATGGATTTTGTCATTGTGTGATTAGGTGAGGAAAGTGGATATGCTTGATGGAGTTTCCATTGTGCGATCTGAGAAGGTGAAGGATGAGTTGGTTTTCGATGGAAATGACATTGAGCTTGTTTCTAGGTCATGTGCCCTTATCAATCAGGTACAGTTTTTTTTCATTCTATGGATACATGCTAATGCCTGACTTTGTTGTTGTCTAATTTTTGTCTTGCTTGGATTTTAATTTTGGTTATTTTGTTGTTTTTGTTACATAAATTCCATGTTAAGAACAAGGATATCAGGAAGTTTCTTGATGGTATTTATGTTAGTGAGAAGGGGACCGCATTAATAAAGAAGGTACTTTTTTATCACCCTTTAAGTTCATTGATGATTTCCGTAAAGATTGTAATATATGATAGATAGTAATATTCATTTTCAGTGATCTTAATTTCTAATTTGCTTGTTTGTTTAACTGCTCATTTTGAATTCCTTACTTTTTTCCTAGCTAGAGAATGATTTTTTGAAGAGAGATAAAAGTGGTGGTTATTTGAAAAGAGTTTAGCTATATTGATATTGATTCCTCTTCCACATCGGTGACTGTCTCTGGCCAGATTATTTTATGAGGTCTCACATTTACCCAAATCTTTTCTCTTTTTTTTTTATTTGCAAAAATAAGCACTCCTTCATGCTGCTAATTCTGATTACCAAAGTTTCATAATCATCGTTTGCTCATAAAATTCACAGAGCCTCATCCATGTCCATAAAAGCATGATCTGAGTTTTTTTATTGTTGCAGGCCTCAATTGTCATTTTAGAAATTCACATCCCTCACTCCTTAACTGTTTACCTACATCATTTTGTATTTGGCTTTTCATTTTTCTGTCATTTAACAATTTCAGTGTTAGCTGCTTCTTGCTTTTCAATTTTTTATTCTCTTTTAGACATCCTGATTTAACTCCTGTTTTTAATTTTCAATTGTTTAACCTGCATCTATGTAGAAAAGTTAAGTTTGCAATGGATCAATTGTAAATAAATGAGAAAGCTGAAGTTTGTTGATTTAGTTCTCTATTTCTCCCTCATCTTTATTCTTATATTCTTCCATATGTAGGTGGTGAAAAAGATCGTTATGGGGAAAAAGATTGGAGCATGTATTTAGTAGAAAGTCTAAATTAAGGGTATGTGTTTATATATACTTGCAGTTTTTGTTCATCAGATTCATTATGTAATGAATGAGCTAGTTATACTGGTTGAGAGATAGTTAGTGCAATGTACTAATGAAAATAATATTCATCCACTTTCTCTCATTTCCTTCTATGTTAGGTTAACAGTGTGTGCTACTTCACTTTCTGTAACTGGAACTTTGGAAAGTTAAATTAGTTATGAGCTAATTATATGAGCTATTTCTGAATGGAAAATGTGCTAGGTATGACTTTTTAATTGATTCCAAACATAACTGGTTTTGTTTTTTTTTTAAAAAAAAAAAGACTTTTCACATCGGTTTTGGCATAAACCGATGTGAAATGTGTAGTTTTCACATCGGGGATTTGATTCCACCGATGTGAAATACATGTGGAGATTTGAAAAAGAAATGACTAAACAGACTTTTCACATCGGTTGCGGCATAAACCGATGTGAAATGTGTAGTTTTCACATCGGGTATTTGATTCCACCGATGTGAAATACACGTGCAGATTTGAAAAAGAAATTACTAAACATACTTTTAACATCGGTTGCGGCATTAACCGATGTGAAATGTGTAGTTTTCACATCGGCTGTGTACTCGATGTGAAAAGGTGGGGACATACCACATCACCTTTGTTTACATCGGTTGTATACCCGATGTGAAAAGTACTTTTCGCCCGATGTGAAAAGTACTTTTTGTAGTAGTGTCACTTTCTCTTCAATCTTATTTCCACTTCTTTTATCTTTATAACTCTATCATCTTCTCCTATCACTTCACACATCTAATTTTTAATTCATGCCTCTCTCTTTTATTCATATTTTAGCAAAGTCAAAGTGTATTAAGGGTGTGAGTTAAACTTTATTCCAAGTAAAATACAGTGAAAAGTTGGACATCATATTATAATATAATATATATATTAGAAATTCTACGTCTAAAATGAATGATGATATATACACACTTCTCCACTTATTTTCTACCTCATTTTCTATCTATTTCTCTTTTATCTATCAAACGAATCATCTATCGTATATTTACTTTTTCTCTCATTTTATCCTATCTCTCCCTTCTTCCACCTCCACCTCTTCACACCTCAAAACTAAGGTGGGAAGAGATGATTATTCATCTAAAATATCTATCTTATGTTTCAGATTCCGGTCCTCTTATTCTGAAGACAAAAATGAAAGTCAAAGTTGATGTTTGTTGAAACTCTGAATTTCCTCGTCCCTGATCCACATGCGGCACTTTTCCTTTCCTCAATTTTTCAAGACTAAGCTGATCAAGCCGTGTTATTATACAACTACTATCTTTGTATTCTTCACAATCAATTCTATTAGCTACAAATAAGTTACTCATAATTTTTATTTATTTATAGAATCGATTATATAATGATTTACTTAACTAGTCCATACACTATACCTCTACCTTTCATTTTTGTTAGCAGAAAATAGAATAGAGCATAGTTTCTTTCACTTGTCTTTTCATTTACACTTTCAACAACCCACACAACAAGTTCTTCTTTTCCTCAACCAACTATTCTTACCCTTCATCTAAAAACCATAAATACAACTAGTATTCAGTATTCACTTGCACAAAAAACCACAATATACAAGCCTGCAATGTTAACTGAGACCTTGCACCATTCAGATGAAGTTGTGACCATGGACAACTCCCACCACTACTACAGCCAAGGCAGCACCACCACCACCACTGTGAGTGAGATAGAGGAAGAGTGCTCCACCCAGTTGCACTTGAATGATGGTCCTATGACAACAATTAGTGAAGAGAAGGAGAAGGAGGGAGAAGAAGAAGAGCCTGTTTATGTGGCAGTGGGTAAGAGCCAGACTAGCATGGAAGCTCTGTCATGGACCCTCAACAATTTGGTTACTCCATCTACTACACTCTATCTCATACATGTTTTCCCAGAGATCAAGCATATTCCCAATCCTTGTAAGTTTTCTTCCAATTACCCCATCACATAAATTTTCCATTTTTCTGTTATTTTCTTGCTCTGATCACACCCTGGGGCCTGGGCCTAACTGTGACTGTGAGGTTGAAATCTTAACCACCATGTTATTTTTAGACCATAAAAATGTTATCTTTATTGCCTCTAATGATCTAGGGATATAGAAAATGGTTGCAAGTTCGATTCAAGGGAAAATACTTCAATTCAGTTAGCAAGCACTTCTTTAAATTTCTTTAACTTTTTCTTGAGAATTTGGTTTTCTGGTTTCTTCACTTCAATCCATGAACAATTTTGAGGTCCTAAGATGATCCAACAGTCAACAAAGGATGACTAAAGATGGATGTGAAGTCTTAGCTTGGACAAAGATAGGGTCATACCTAATACAATTATTAAAAGTCCAAAATGTAAAATTCAAGGGCTAAAAGTCAAAACCCACAAGTAGGATTATTAGGATCACTGTTTTTCCTTTTCTAAATGCAAATGCTGATTTTCTCAAGTTGAAAGTAAAATGCTATTTCTAATTAACCAATTTCTCCATATGGGCCTGTTCTCTAGTGAATGTGTGCTTTCACTGTGTTTGTGTGATGACAGTGGGAGTGGGAATGGTTCCAAAGGACCAAGTGAGTACTGAGCAAGTGGAGAGCTATATGGCCCAAGAAAGAGGTAAGAGGAGGGAGCTTCTACACAAGTTCATCCAATTATGCTCTGCTTCCAAGGTACTAATTCTAGTATTATAATATAAGTACTTCAAATCTATTTTCCAATTTCACCCAAAACCAAGAGATGAAGTGACAAAAGTATCAAACAGGTTAAGGTGGACACCATTCTGATTGAGAGTGACTTGATTGCAAAGGCTATCATTGATCTCATTCCCATTCTTCAAATAAGAAAACTTGTGATTGGAACAAACAAATCCCAATTAAGGTAAACTAAAATCCCTTACTACTAGTGCATCTAAGTAGAATTTTAGTTTGGGCCTATATCAGTTTTGTCATAAATGAACCACTAACATAATAATGTTTGAGCAGAAAACTAAGGTCTAAGAAAGGGAACAGCATGGCTGATCAGATACTTCAGAATGCACCAGAAAGTTGCAAGGTAAGAATTATATGTGAAGGGGAGGAAGTAAATCAACAGACAGCTAATGATACTTCAATGTCCCACAAAGAAGAAGACCAGAAAAATGATTGGTTTTCATCACTTTCATGTATTTGCTTTTGACTTTGGAGCCTAATTTGTCAGAACAATGAGTGTGTAATGTGAATTGCAGCACAAGGGATGGCTACCTCATTGAATATTAGTTTTAGATTTTAGGCTATGAAAGATCAATAGTGTAGATGAAAATGAAGTGCTTGAAATTAACCAGAATAAGCTTTTCATACAACATCATCAGTTTATGATTTGCTTGGGCTGCCAATAATTTTAGTTTAAGGTAGTCCTCATCTGTTATCTATTATTGTAATACACTAAATTTGAAGAGCAAAGACAAAGTGTTGTCACTTCAATCATTCGTTTCTGGCACGTTAAGAAACTATAAACCTTAAACATATAAATACATATATCATTTTGTTAGATTTATGATGATAATAATAACATCATTACATATAATTTAGGGGGAGGGTCCACTTAGTTTGATAATTTTTTCCTGCTCTTAAGGTTTGAGCATATACTAAAAATATTTAAAGCATATCAATGACTCACCTGAGCTGCAATCAAAAAGAAGCGTCCATTGATGATAACCAGATCTCATTTCTAATCACAAACTTTCCCTCAAATCAACTTTTTTTTTAATGCATTTGGGTATAACCTTTTCTGAGATAGACTTGTCATTGGGTTTGATAATAGTAAAACATTCATACAGGACATGAATAAGAGAAGTGATGTTAACATAAAGAATGCATTTTGAATAAAGTTTTGGTCTGCAAAGTTTTTTTATTTATCATTCAACATCGATGGCTTTATAATTAATATAATAACATTTATTTGCACATATCACTTTCTTAATATTATTTATTTATGCAATTATTCTCTCCATATCACTTTCTTTAATTTTGTTAAATAAAACTTTGTCTGTACCCTTTTGTAGTTTTGTTTGTACACACAAATACGTCCTATATTTTTTTAGCATTTAAAATACATGAATACTCAAATTGCGGAAGTTTCGTCTTAGTTACACTTACATGATGAAACTCCAATCCAATCAACTCCAAAATCCTGGTCATTTTCTCTTGATCACAAAGTTCATGTGTGTGTTTGAATACCAATGTGAATAGACTTTCATCCCGGTTCATAAGAGAGTTTTGTTGACTTTTTATTTTAAAGTAAGTGTTAACGTCAGTTTGCACCGGTGCGAGCCTGAATCCAAAATAGCCTACAACTTCATAGGAGAAACCAAGTTGATAGAAACTTGGACACAACAATAGCATGTCAATATTGTCAGGGAAAATGGGGCAAGACTGTTTGCACTATGATTCCCATGAAGAAACATCCAGTTGCACTTGTTTTCTCATTGGGTTCAGGAGAAAAAACCAAGTGTTAAATTACAGCCATAGCAGCAGCACCAGTGAGATAGGCAACAAGGATTCAGAGGAGCTGTTTGAGATCAATCTGGAGGAGCCATTGGATACAATATCAGAAGACTGTGAGAGCAGTGTGTTCTCTTTTGATATTCACAATGAGAAAGACATTGTTTATGTGGCAGTAGGCCAAGCTGGAGAATCAAGCATGGAAGCGCTTTTGTGGACTTTGAAACATGCTGTCACACCCTCTACCACTGTCTGTTTCATACACGTTTTTCCTGAAATCAGGCTCATTCCAACTCCATGTGAGTCAAGTTCTTCTATTTTTACCCACTTTGTCCTTCTCCTCCTCTGTTCCTATATCAGATGATTGTAAACTTCCACTCCGTCCGTTCGTGATTATAAGACCCCATAAGTTGGAAAAGCTTTTTTCTAAGACTAAGCTCCGTTTGGAAAAACTTATTTGAGCTTATCTTATAGTATAAATGCTTATGAAGTGTTTGGAAGAATATATTTAAATAGCTTATGGTCAAGCTATAAGTTGTTTTAAGCTTATTTTCAAAAACTGTTTAGATTAGCTTATGAATAAGAGTTTATACTTACCTAAAACGGTAATACCTATTATCAGCTTATAATAGGCGATTATGCGATAAGCGCTTATGTGATTATGTCAATGTTTATCGTATAAGATTAGCTCAAATAAGCTCTTCCAAACAACCTTAGGGTTTCGGTCAACAACTTAATTAAGCGCTTATGACTTATCTAAAAGTTGTTTTGAGTTTATATTAACCTTCCTTAACTTACGAATAAGCGTTCATGGATATATAAGCCCATAACGCCCATAACTTTTGTTGAGCTTATTTCAACAGGCTTCTCACGTAAAAGTTTAATTTGTTTAAACACACCATAAGTCCTAGTATAACTGCATGTTTAGATTTCACCTTTAAACCTTATAGAAATACTTCTCCCCTGCAAAAACTACTCCTATACAACTGCTGAAGTTAATAAAAAATGAGGAATAGAAAAGTTTTATTGGCTTCTCATACAAAATTTCTCACAACTTACTCATTTAGCTATGGCTTTGGGTGCTTCATCCTATTGTTTTTTAATGTTTAATGGCAGTTGGAAAAATTCCAAGGAATCTTGTAGATCCAGAGTATGTTAATTTTCACTTAACTCAAGAGAAAGGCAAGAAGAAAGAGCTCCTTCAAAGGTTCATTGACTTGTGCACTGATTCAAAGGTACATAAATCACAGCTGAGAAATAATAAAGCCCATGACACGAGTTTATTTGGACAATCACTAGTCACTAGGCTTTTTGATGTGGTAGTTGAAGATTAAAAAATAATAATGAAATTCAGGTTAAGGTGGAGATCATGCTCACTGAAGGTGACAACATTTCCAAAGCCATCGTGGACCTTGTTAGGAATCTTGGTATAAGGAAATTGGTGATTGGAACTAGCAAATCTAATTTAAGGTACCAAGCCCTGCAAAATCTGAAATAAATATAAATTAGTGCATGTTTGTAAATCATTCTATAATTGATTATAAGGTCAGTATCAATTCTGAAGATAAGTTTCTGTGAGTAGCTTCTTAGTTTCAGAATTGATTCTGATGAAAGAAAGTTGATCTAAACATGTTATTAATAACAATAGTGTATTATTAACCTGTCAGTAATTTTGTTTTTGGGATTTGCAGTAAGTATGTCTCTAGAAGGAGAAATGTCATAGCAGATAAGGTCCTAAAGAATGCCCCAGAAATATGTGATGTTAAAATTATATGCGATGGAAAGGAAGTGATTGATCAAATGATTGTTAGCTCTTCATATTTATGCCCAAGTTCTGGTAGAAGTTCCAGAGTTTCACTAGAAGAAGCTAAATCCCATGGCTTTGTTCAATCGTTGCGTTTTATGCCAAATACTGCATGGTTATCTAGATTCTAGACCCAGATTTTAATAAACAATATCAGTAGAGATTGAATATGTATAAGAAGACTTCAAATATGGTTGATCCGATTGTTAGACTTGGTTAGTGCAGGTCTTAGACAATAATGCATTAGTCATATATGAATGTTTTTTATAAACAAAAAGGATCTTTATCTATTTGGGATGAATGGGATGATCTTTATAGTAGTTTTAGTGGTTGAAGACTTTGCATATATGTGCTCAATGTGAAAAGAACACAGAGAACAGGTTTTGAATGTATGAAACTTACTAGATGGAAAGATATTTTTGTAAACAGCCTGCAGCTTAATTGTTAATTTGTTAGTTGATCTATGATGAACGACATGTTCAAAATCAACATGCTTATGATGGTTCACCGGTGGACCACTTTTAAAATGGTATATCAAACGACCCAAATTAAAATGGTCAGATACTCAATAGTAGTATTTTTCCACTTGCACCGTCTACTGTTGACGCTACCACCCTCAAACATCACTTGACACCCTTTGTCCTATCACCACCATTACCAGACAATATCCACCTCTACCATAGCTTAACACCTTCAACCGTTGTTGACAATACCATAGCTTGGCACCTTCCACCATTGTTGTCATTGTAGATACCCTTGTCCACCATTGTTGTCATTGTAGATACCCTTGTCCACCATTGTTGTCATTGTAGATACCCTTGTCCACCATTGACACTCTTCACCATAGCCCAGCCACCTTACATATGGATAATTTAATTACTTACATGTGATTTGCATTCACGGTTTCTAGTGTGCATCAAATATTAAATAAACTAAATATGTATCATGTTTATACCCTATCATAATCTCATCTTTCCACCAAACAAGCTGTTGGTATCAAAATATTGTAATGCATTACATTTGTCCATTTGAGGAAATTTTGTGAAGAGAAGATCACAACACAACCCTCCTCTCCTGCATGTGCATCTATAACGTCCATGAGTGTTGAGCTTCTCAAATGAACACTCAAAGAAAGATAAATCTTATTAAACCATATTGTCATGATTAAAACACAAACTAGTGTGTATTTTAATTGATTTTGGGTTCAGATGCTCCACTTTCTAATGTTGACAATGCGTACAGGCCATGGTTCAGTCCTTATGCCAACAAAGGTCCTTATTTTCCATGACGTGACAATGTTGTTGTTTTCATCATACAATGTGGAGAAAAGTAGATTCATGCCTTTGAGATGACAGAAGCCATGCATTAATAATGCCATACAAATCTGAAACTGCAAATAGCCAACAAAAACAAACATACAATTCCTCATCATCTGTTCCTGAAACATTGAAAAACAGTTCCTCCCCTCTAACAGATCAAACCATTTGTAATCAATATTGTCTATCTAGAAGAAATCGAACTCCAGATAATTATCAGAGCCTTTCTGATTTGCTGGCGGCATATTGCTAACAGCCTTTTCGCCAGTTGATGAGGCTGGGGAAGGTATCTTCTCAAACTCTACAGCCTTTGGGATCTCAGGTGGGGTAGCACAACGGATCAATGCCCAATTCACACCTTCAAAAAAGGGATGTTGCTTAATCTCAGTAGCGCCTCTTTTATATGCCAATCTGTGCTGTGGTTCCTTTACAAGCAGCCCCCTTATAAGATCCCTTGCTGCAAAACTGACAACAGGTGCTTCTGGGAACCGCAAGGGTTGGCCTACAACATTAAACAACGTCGCTCGGTTCCCCGATCCCTTAAAAGGAGTTTTACCAAACAACAGCTCATATAGAAAGATTCCAAAAGTCCACCAATCAACTGCACTCCCATGACCTTCACCCTTAATGATCTCAGGTGCCAAGTATTCATGTGTTCCAACAAATGACATGGACCGAGCATCGGTAGGCTCGGCAATGAGTTCCGGTAATGGGCTCACCTGGTTGCCTATTTCGTTTTTAGGCTTCCGGTCCTTCTTTGATTTGCTAGAAAAGAGACGAGGTGAAAAGCATGAAGTAGGAGCAACACAGGAAGGCTGGATGCAAGAAGGCGGCTCAATACATGCAGGCTGAACACAATAAGCAGAATTCTTTCTTAAAGGCTCAGAATCTATGGATGAGGATTTAACGAGGGTTGGGCTAACAGCACATCGGAGGGAAAGATCAAAGTCAGAAAGCATAATATGTCCATCATCCCTAACAAGGACATTTTCAGGCTTAAGGTCACGGTAGACAATCCCAAGCATGTGGAGGTACTCCATAGCCAGTAGGACCTCTGCCACATAAAATCTGCAAGTTACAACGAAATTAGCAGTTGTTACCATCAAATCAAATTAATAAAAATACCCAGAAATAAAGAAACAGGAAAAGAAACCATGATTCAACTTAAGAAGTATCAAACATTGTGAGTGGACCCTCTCATATTGTAACTTCACATGACCTCACATTTTAAACTTTTAAGCCTTTCTCTCTATTCATTTATATTAAAAAGATGGGGCCCTATCAAAACTTGTGAATATTTATAAAGAGATAGACAATATTTACATAGCCATGTCAAGTGAAAAATCAATTTCAGAGGGATCCGTTCACACGAAACGTCTCCCTTCCCGCAGCCAGACTTTTTAAGAAATAAAAGAGGCTAAGGAAATAAGGAATCCAAGCATGACAAAAAATTCATCTACATGGATAGATTATCCCAGCAAAAGAAACAAAACAGATGCCTTGTTGTTATAAGATAACTGACAATTAAGATTTCCACTTAATTTACCATTCCACAGACAAGCTTCCGAAGATTTTCTTTTCCTCTGGTTGAGATTATGTATTAGTTTGGACATTCAGACAAAATGAAGGAGTCATCAACCTCAAAAAACAATTTGATATCTGAAATTGTCGGGAGTTCATTACTTCACCTCATATAAGATTTAAAAAAAAAAAACCAGAGGCATGATAAGCAGACCATAGTAGTCAATAGCGGCAAATAGCGGCGCTATAGCGGCGTAGCGGAGCGGAGCGGCTCCCTGCCGCTATTGAGATGAAATAGCGGCCAACTTCACAATAGCGGTCATAGCGGCGCGAATAGCGGCCAAAATAGCGGCAGATCGCGGCCAATAGCGGGAAATAGCGGCGCTATATGAACGAAGGAGAAAATGACTCAAGCCCCTTCGTTTTAAATCGTTGGGGAACCTTTTTATGGGCATGTTAGGACTTCTCAGGGCCATTATAGGTCAAAATTGAAAGAATTAAGCTTCATTCTTCATTCAGATTTGCAAATTCGACTTCTTTACCTTGCTTTTGAGAAGTTATTAGTTGTGTGTTATTGTTCAAGACTTATGATTTTTATTTCTATTATGAATGTTATGAATTTTAGGCAATATTTGACATTGTTTGCTATTTATATGTATATAGTATTAAACTATTAATGATATAAAATTACATAAAAAAATTCAGAATAGCGGCCATCCCGCTATGCGCTATCACGCTATCCCACTTTTGGGGCCGGCCGCTACGCGCCGCTATCCGGGATTGACTACTATGAAGCAGACTAACTTGTAGAATTGTAAATAGGATCTGCAAGCTAGGGTGAGGGTGAAGTAATCTAACTATCTAAGAATTAGAATTAAGTTGTTTTAATACAGTGTAGCAATTATAGAAACAAGTCAATAAGGGTGCAGGAATAAGGACAACTGCATCGCAACTGCCTACATTAAAGGTTCAATATCCTGAAAAGGTTCAAGCCTAGTTTCCTTCCTTGTAGAATATAACATGCCACTAAAGCTTTATATATGAAATTGAGTCAGCGAAGGGTAAGACTTGTGCAGGCAATGAAAAGAAAATAGGAAATCGAGAGAGAAACAGCATGTATTATAAGTTATAACCAGCACAAATAAACCAAAATTGAGTTAAAAATTAAACATACTTTACTGCCTGCTCAGGAAAATGCTTCCCTGGTTGTTTCTGCCTAAGAGTATGGAGGTCTCCACCTGGGCAGAATTCCATTACCAAGCAAGAGAATTTCTCTGTCTCAAAATGGGTGTACAAAGTTGGGAGAAAAGGGTGGTCAAGTGACTGCAGAATTTCTCGTTCTGTCTGAGCACGAAGTAGCTTTTTACGACTTGCTAGGGACCCTTTGTCCATTACCTTCATTGCAAAGTAACATTTAGTTCCACTTAACTCTGAGAGGTATACACTGCCAATATCCCCACAGCCCAACCTCTTCAGTAGTCTAAAGTGACCTAAACCCAATACCCCGTCTCTAGCTCGAACCACTTGGATAGCTTCCCATCTCATGTCATTGGCCTTGTGAGGCTTGTTTACGCTGCTACTGAAGCTACTGCAAGTACTCTCATCGCTCACATCACTGCTTGTACTTCCTCTGCAAATACTGCTCTTACCACTCTCCACAAAATCAGCTCGATCGCTGATCTTGGCGCTTCCACTTGTCTTTGCAAGACTGCTGGCCCCATCACTAACTTTGGCAGAAACAGAACTGTTCTTCACACTTCCGTATTCCGATGTCTTTTTTCCATGATCGATAGAGCTTTTCTGTGAGCCTACGTTCTCATTAACAGCACGATCCAATTCTCCAGATGTTTTATCAAGAACTGATGAGGAAGCACCAGAACCAACTTTACTCAAGGAATCAGCGAACCCCTTTTGGATTGAAGCTCCCAACCTCTTGCTTTCAGAAATTTCCCCAGGATTCTGCTTCGACGTGTTTTGTACAGACTTAGACAAATCTTCTGAAGCAGCAAGCTCGGGTTTGCCCGTCTTCGAAACCAGCAGTGAAGAAGGCTTGTTATCCTTTGCCTCAAGGGTTTGAATCCCAGGTGTCTTCTGATTATTATGCTTTGGGAGAGCTCTGGTGCCACTTTTTGAGTCCATCAGAAGTGCTAAAGAGTTTCAATTGAGATCAGATTGACCAAATCCATGGCTTAGCATCCATCGATATCTTCAAAAATAAAAATACAACCTATCAATATCATAAAGCTATCAGCCATATTTCACCACAGCATAAAAAACAAGCACAGTTTAACAACAACATGTGGACAAAGACTCATCTACCAATCTATTAAAGAAAGACCAAAGCATGGATGAAATCAACACACAAATAATAGCTCACAGCTCACATTCCACAAGAGATAAATAGATCCAATACATACTAAGCAAAACAGTTCCTTCCACTGATGCATAACACATGTGTATCACAACATGTTGTTAAAGCATAACAATATTATTAGCCAACATACAGTGAACAGAACCTAACAGACCCAGATAGCAAATCAAGCATACATCCCAAAAAAGAATAAAACTTTAACTGTGAAGGTGCATGCAGAACATGCTCAGATTAGAAAAGTTCAAAACTTCTAAGCAACCAACAAGATAAGAATCAACCCAAAAAATTAAAATTCATAGAGGGTTGGACATGGAAGATGAAAAAAAAGGGTAAAGTGAGAGCTAAATTCGCCAGTGAATAGGAAAATGCAGGGTTTGAAGAGATGCAAGGGTTGGAATTTTTGTTACCTTGAGAAGTTTCTGAGGAAATTGAATTAAAAAATGGATCTTTATGGAGGAAGAGTGGTTTAGGGTGGAATATGAAGCAGATCCGAAGTGAAAGAGAGAGACCCAGATGGAGAAAAGTGAAAAGTGTGAAGCTTTGATGGGAGTGGTGTGA
This sequence comes from Lotus japonicus, assembly GCF_012489685.1. NCBI lineage: Eukaryota > Viridiplantae > Streptophyta > Magnoliopsida > Fabales > Fabaceae > Lotus > Lotus japonicus. The sequence goes on along the minus strand of NC_080046.1, from coordinate 59,814,260 downwards.
AAGAGCAATGAAGAGAATGAGAGAAGAAATGCAAGAGGCCAAAAGGGAAAGTAAGATGAGCCCAAAAAAGTACCTAATTTGAAGGATGGATGAGAACTCAGAACTCAGCTTTGGTTGCTTTTGCAGTGAGAGAAAGGAAGAGAGAAAGAAAGCACTGTTGATAGATATGCAGCTCCTGGTGGTAGCTCAGAGAGAGAGAGAGAGTCACAAAATTAGACTGGGCTTCTGTGGTGGACTATTAGGCAGGAAGAGGAGAGAGAGAGTGTGTTTTAGAGAGAGAGAGAGTTTTAGAGAGAGAGGAGTCAAAGGTAAAGGTTTAGTAATTTTTGTTGATTGAATAATGGGAATGGTGTTTTGTCCCCAAAACCAAGAGAGGTCCAAGTCACTAAACAGTTCTGAGGTCTTGCACCTGTCTCTCATGCCTTTGCCCAATTAATGAATTTTATCTTCTTGCTCTCATCCTTTTCTATTTTGTTATCCATATTCATATTCATATTTTTTATGGGATATAGTATGTTTTTACTTTTTAGTCCCTTAAAATACTTATTTTAAGGGAGTAAAAATATAAATTAAGAGTGGGTTTTTTTTTCATGTACCCAAAAAAATAAGAGTGGGTTCCAACAAGGTTTAAAACAAGTGAAGTTTTTAAAGCATCTAATCCATAATTCAATCTTTAAATAGTGTATATATATGGAGAAAGATTTGTTTAAAGATACTTAATTATTTAATATAGTTTACGAGACTCGAAAAGATTAATCGCATGACTGTCGATTGTGTGAATACTTTAGTAAAAAGTAAAATATGTGTGGATTGAATTTAGTTTTTTCAAACAATAAATTTAGTTTTTTAGTAAAATATGTGAAATTAATCATTATGATGCATTTTGTGGAGGTTAAAATTATCACTAACACATTTTGAGACCGGTGAAAACCACACTAATACATAAAAACTATCACAAAATAAACTATAGTAACTAGTAGCTAACTTTATATATTTTATTAATATTAGTGACTAGAAAAAGTTGATTGCATTAATTTTAAAGCCAATTTAGGTGTAACAACTTTATGATAAAAAAGAGTAATGGATTAAAGTTTAGCTTGAATTTGCATGAAATATTAGTTCATATATGAACAAGTTGTTAAAGTTTGTTAAATTGTCCATAATTGGACATTTCCATTTGAAAAGCTCTGAATTCAGGTTTTATTCAGGTTTTAGGATAACAACGTCCCTAATGTCAAAAAAAAAAGGATAACAACGTCCCTATGATGTGGAGCACATTGTACTAACTACTATTACTGTCCTACACAGTACACACTCTCTTCAAAATCAGAATATAACAAAAAAGAAAGGGGGAAATAATAATATTGCGAAGAAATATCAAGAGAAAAAGAAACTATTTTTCCTATTGACAATAATTGTTATTATGATTATGTTTGCATGGATCCATTGATGGAAATACAAATTCCCATCACTTAAGGCGACATCAAGATTTTTGGCTACCTAAAATGGGTGTTACTTTCCCTTGCAGTCAATGAAATCACAGAGTAATGGACCAACGGTTGATGGGAATGTTTGGGCTGATCCAATGAAAAACAGAGGTGTATTACTGAATCATCCAAGCTATAAGTTTAGGTGGACCATCCAAGACACTCACTGCAATTGCCATTAAAGCTTTTGATTATGGATGTACCACAAAGAAGTAGCTCTAGTTTAATTGTAAAAACAGTACTTATACTTGGCTAATGATAGGTGGATTTGTACTTTTTAACAAACATTCAATAGACATATACTCCATATTATAAGTCACAAATAACTAATTTTCTTAGATTAAGAAAAGTAGTTATTAGTAATAAATTTGTAAAAAAAATGATTTATTTTCCTAAATTACCCTTATTTACTTTCCTATAATTTTCTCTCTCTCCAAGTTAATACTTCTAAAGCTTATCATCTCTTTCATATTAAATATGAGGGTGAACTTGGAAAAAATTATTTAATGCTTCCTAGATTTTAGAAAGTGACTTATATTTTGTAACAAATTTTTTTTAAAATATGTGACTTATTGGTGGCTTTTAATTGGTGCTAAAATGTTTGTGACGGTTAGAAATCATTATTTATGTTCATCAATTAAAGTGAACGTTTATGTAATATTTTTGTTTAAATTTAAATTTCAATTATTCGCAACATCCAATTGAAATATGTATTTAGTGGAGGTCTTTGACCACAACAAAACATGAAGTGTAGAAAAAATATATCTATCCGTATCAAATTCAAATCATTATAAAAGTAGTGTACGAAACCACTAGAATTTAGCGATAGTCTAACACCGCCAAAAACATGTTTAATTTGTTTATTTTTCTTTTCACGTTTAACCGCGGTTAAAAATGCATATGTAAATTGAATTTCATATAAATCGCTATTGCAAAATAGAATAGGATTTATTGTGGAGGTACTCCTTCTCTATCCTAACAATTAAGATTATTATTCTCTGTGTCTTTATAATACTAGCCAAGCAGGGCCCAATATTGTAAATGCTATATTGCTATGACAGGACAAGGGATCACATACGGATCACTCAAACCTTATATATGCGAGGAAGTAAGAAAGAGAGGTTTATGGTGTGTATTAATAAGAGTTTGGCTGAAATTGATTTCATTAGTGCACAAATAGCTTTATCAAAGTGGTATATGGGTTGTATGAAGGACCCAATTGGTGTGAAATCTCATAAATAATAGCAATAGAGGTGGTTGGAAATTCATTTCCCATATGAACCCAATCTTTTTAGTGTTTCATGTAATCCAAATATCTCTCTTTCCAGAAAGCATAGGATATCTCATAATGCATTGAAGATTTTAATAAGGATATAAATTCATAGAGATATATCACTTTAATTTTTCCCTTTGATATCCACCACAAAATTAATACGACCATCCAATAACTCAGAAAACCTGAACACAATATATAACTTTATTATTATTTAGAATATGACCAAACATGTCCCCTTCAATCATCAACCAAATGTTTCTTAGGCATTCTTTTGATTCTCTTTTTTTTTTCTCTTCTGCAATATTTTTTCTAACACTGCTAGTTACGTATCAGCACAAATGGGAAAATTGGATACGTAATTGAGAATCCAAGTGTCTCAAAAACGACAATAAATCAACTTTGGAATGTGACTTTATTTTACAAATGTTTCGTTTGATTGCTCATGTCGTGGACAACTTTCTTGGTTCTAGTCCTTGTCTAGAGTCATTCAGCAACAGCCACATGGTGCAACCAAGGGGAGGTTTTGTGAGGTTCAACTTTGGTATTAGAATTCGCATTAAATTTAACTTTACTCTAAAAGTTTAGTTGGATGTGAGAATTACCCTACTCATACATATGAAAATTAGTTCAGTCATATTTGTCGTGAGGGTGAAACATTAACACATATCTCTTGTCAATGGCTGGACATTTGGTGCGTAGAATTTGGACATAAAGATATTTGCATGTGGTCCAATAAGTAGATTTATAATAGTATCCTGGTATCATTTCAGAATTTGGGTTGCTAGGGTTAGGATTAGTGTAGTGGGTTTAGATTTTGACTCTTGCAAAATATATAGTACCTAAGTTTGGTCCCAAGCCAAAAGCAAAGAAGGGCACTTCACGCTTCTATGGTCCTTTCCCTCTCTCAAACAGACACTTTGTTTTCTCAGTTGCTTTCTTCTTTTTTCTTTCTTTATAGACCCCCCACACCCTTAAAATTATTTTTTCTCGGTCAATCAAACCTTTATTTGGGCCAAGTATATCCTTTTATTTAGGGGCTCCTTTTGTTATCAGAAAAAATGTTGAATCATGATAAGATTTTTCTCTGCCTTTTTTCTTTCTAGGTTTTGAAACATGTGATGTCTTGAGAGTGAGTGGAACCAAACTAGGGTACCTTTTCTGATATACAAAATTAGCATTGGCTTTTGTATCTTGGATTTTAAGTTGCTCAATAGTATACATTAAAAAACATATTTCTTTTACAAGTATTATTATTGATCTACTTGGGTTTTTGTTTGTTAACTTCATAGCCTTTTTCTACTATCACCTGGTATTGGTGTTAATTTCATTGTTAAAGTTTCCAAGCTAAGCAATATGCATCTCAATGAACTCCTAAACCAAAAAAAAAATCATGGACACTTATAACAAGTTTAACAAGAGCTTCTGCCATCTAGCATGTTTGGATTTCTTATTTCTTATTAGAATTTCTCTCTAGAATTGATTCTAACTACATAATTAATAGTAGCAGAGTTTCCAAACATACAAAAAATGTATCAAATGAGATACAAGCCATAAACAATGCGGTGAATATTAGTGAAATTTTTTATACAAGCCATTTAATATTTTAAAAACACATCTCAATAAAACAAAACTTGAATTATCTGCATTGCAGATTACATGTCATGAATATTGAGACTTGAACCCAAATGGTTTGACCAAAAGAAAAGAACTCAAATTGATAAACACATAGTGCATCAAATGAGAATTGATAATATCCATATCTCAGAAACAGACACAAATTTTAAAGTTCTGATACAATGTATGCTAAACACTTTGTTAATTAAAAATTAGCACTACCATTATTTGATAAAAAAACCCTTTTTGACCTTTTTAGAACATTAACTATTGTGGCTTTCTAAAATCATGCATTTTGATTGAGCAAGCCTCTGCATATGTTCCTACTTACCCTGCTTTCAATTTTCACTCCAGGCAGTGAAACACATTCAAAGATATAGGAACACTAATCAATGTATAAAACAAAACAAAGGGCTAATTAAAGTATAAGAGAAAAACAAAGCAGATCTGAACTCCATGCATAGAGGTTCGAGCTACCACCCCATAACCACATGCACCTCTATCTGTCTTTTGAATCAAAACTAGCAATTTTATACAGTGGTCCTCTCCAACTCTTCAATTTTAAACTCATTATTATAGTTTCTATGATTAAACATTACTGATACACACTGATATTGTATTTGCAACAACCAAATGGTAGGACAAGTACAATTAGGTTTTGACATATGGCATGCATGTGAATCTTGGGCCCCTCAACATAATTTTCATGTATAGCTTTTTTTTTAATATTTCACTTTGGGTCTCTACAAAGTTTGAATATTATTTTGTTTTACTGATACAAGGGAATATATTCTTTCAAGCGGGAGACTCTGATGCTTCAGAGTTTGATAACATCACCCAGCAGAGAAAGAAAAAAAAGCTTTTGAGAAAGCTTTGGAGATGTGGGATTTGGCTATTAGCTTCACTTTTTGCTCCACTTTTTAGTTTCTTTTTATGTCAAACATCTCTACCATCAAGTGACTAAAGAAAGTGTGAATTTTTTTGCTTTGGCAATTGGTTAGATAAGCCAGTAATCTTCATTGCAATTGATTCTAAATCCAAAATTTAAGTGCAGGGTATTTTTTATTCTGGCAATCATATTCAAGCGGGTTATAATCACAGGACATTGGAGGTAAAACTCGTACTAAATATTTAATGCAATTCCATTTCTATTGACCACTATGAGAAAAAGTTTATGTCAAACAGAAATTGATCTAAACAATTTAGAAGAAGTCACAACTCAAGGTCTTGGCATGGCTACCTGGTCCATACCTTTTTCCTTTGATGTCCTTTTTCTTGGACTAATCATCATTAACATCCCATTTGACCTGTGAACTGGCTGGAAAGGATAAAAATAATGTGGACCAATTATGATAGTGAAGCTTCTTTGTGATGTGGGTTATTGAGTTTAATTAGAGGCATGCTTATCATCTTCATTGGTAGGATGGAATTTTAACAGCAAGGCATTAATAGAGGAGTGATGCCGATTTTTGCAATGTTGTTTGAGTCAGTATACATGGACATCTAATTAGTATAGAAACCTACATACACCTCATTTTTCTTTTTATTTAGGTACTCATTTTTATCTATTTCTCACTTCTTATCATAACATACATCACATTCAATACTTCTCTTATTTTTTCTTTAAAAGAATACTTCTCATCATTTTTCTTTATGAGTGTCTACATCTAATAATGTCTATGGAATTTTTTTTATGTGATCAAATATGGACTAAGTTTAATATTTTACTAGATATGTTTTTTTTTATAAGCATTTTACTAGATATGTATACAATCTAAAATATAGTGAGACACCAT